>NW_015285436.1:0-323 GCF_001447785.1 Gekko japonicus | reverse complement strand
GCCTCCTGACCCTGGGATTCAGAGGTTGATATTCAAGTTCCAATGTTTTGTGATGCCCAAATGCAGGATATGAGCAAACTGAAGTCCATCCCCTCCCCACAAACTAATATACTAAATGGAAAGAGGGAACTCTCCCATGTGCTAAGGCACCTGCATTTAGACACCTTGGCAACTAGAATCCTGATCAAAGGCCTCACAAACCAAAAAGCTTTCAGTCATGTGCCAGACAGAAATGGAGGAGTGTCCAAGCTGTAGCAGCAGCTCGACTTGAATAAACAGAGGTTTGGATGTGGCCACAGAGTCTTAATCGTGGTTAGGAGGTA
>NW_015285435.1:0-323 GCF_001447785.1 Gekko japonicus | reverse complement strand
TTTCCCTCTTCAGGGGAGCTCACAATGGCTACAAGGGGCTGTGGTTTCCTAACAGGGTCTGTTCCTTTCTTTTCCACCTCGAGAGCACCTCCTTGGATCACACTTATTCTGATCCCCCTCCACCTTTCACTAACAACACCCCTGTAAAGAAGGGTTAGCTGCAGGCTAATGAAAGGCATTGTAGTGTCTACAATGAACCTGCCTGATCTGCTGTGGAGAAGAGAATGTTAAAGAGAATTACAGGCCCCGGTCACATGCAGGCCCCGGTCACATTACAGGCCCCGGTCACGGCCAAAGAGCGGCTTTTCTAAGCCACAGCAAAA
>NW_015285434.1:0-323 GCF_001447785.1 Gekko japonicus | reverse complement strand
TTTTTTCAGTTTTTAACCTTTTGAATGTTGCTATATTAAAATTGGGATGACAGATAGATTAGGTTCTGCCACGCTCTGAGAGTGACCAATGGGAGCTGATGAAATGCTGGTGAAAGGGACAGTTGAAATCAGCAGTTAGTTCAGCTGGGAGTCAGACTGTCTTAGTGAAGCACAGTTTAACACTGACTGGGAAAAGGTCAACTTCTGATGAAGAGTCCCAAATGCCTGAATAGTGAAATAGTTCAAAAGCCCATTTGTAAAGAACCTTTGTAACCTCTATGTCCTTCTGTACAATATTATGTTCAAACCATAAATAAAAGTTA
>NW_015285433.1:0-323 GCF_001447785.1 Gekko japonicus | reverse complement strand
CTGTTGGCTCCGGGGCCAATGCCTGCAATCAGAACAAAGAATCCACACGTTGGGCAGCAGTATGATAGCGGCTGCTGGTATCGGCTATTCTCCGATCGCCCCGCCTGCCAAGGACCAGAGGGACTGGGAAAGAATTGTTGTGCTCACCATTTTTGTTCTGAGTCCCCTCTCGTGGGAGGCAAGGCTCTAGAGGAGCGGCGCTGCTGGAATGCCAAGTTCCCGAAGGAAAAATCGAGCATTTATTAGCTTAGATTGATGCAGGGGGCCCCCAACCTCTTTTGAGTCTATGAGCCCCTTTGGCATTCTGACACCGGGGGGGGGGG
>NW_015285432.1:0-323 GCF_001447785.1 Gekko japonicus | reverse complement strand
GACATAGGTATGGTGTCTCCAGTGAGAAAGGGTATTTTGGTGGAGACTTTCCGTTTGCAACCTGGTAAGAGAAAGAGAAATAGCATGGCCAGGAGCAGGTTTACCTACCTGAGGACTAATTCAAACACCACAAAAATGGCAGGGATGGGCATGTGCCACAGACCACCTCTGGAGCTCACTGCAGTGCCCTATGGATGAGACACTGGTACAGCAAAAAGGAGGGAAGAAGTGCCAGTTGCCGGTGGTTCTGTCTTCCTTGTTCTCATAAGAGTTAACCAACTCCAAGATTGCCGGGGGGGGGGAGTTTGGACCAGAGGTGATTT
>NW_015285431.1:0-323 GCF_001447785.1 Gekko japonicus | reverse complement strand
GCCTCCTCAGGTTCCACCCCCTCAAATTTCCAGGTACTTCTCGACCTGGAGCTGATGACCCTGAGCCCCCAGCCCGAGGCTGTTGCATGCCACTTGGCAGCCTAATCATTTCAACAGAGAGTGAGCAGGTCAGCTGGCCAGTGATCATACACAAACATCTTAACATTAAGTCTGTATTCGTGTAAAGGTTATTTTGTACATGTGCAATTCCACACAACCTTTTGGGGGTTGTGCTATTTCCACTCCCCCATTCATCTAATTATCTCCCTTGACCATCCATGACACTGGGGGGGAAACTGATTTCATCTGCTTTGTTGTTCAGT
>NW_015285430.1:0-323 GCF_001447785.1 Gekko japonicus | reverse complement strand
GTAGCTGTATGGATGCATTTGTCCCTTGCCAGCTGCATCATGTCTGAAACATCAAGTGAAAGACAAGCAAGAAGGCAGAAATATTGGACTGTGTAACTAGCACAGTCAGATCTCTTTTCAGGGAGGGTGCAGAGGAACAGAGGAAGCAATGGCTTTGGGGTAGGCTTTAGACATACCTCCCTTCACCACCCACTCTCCCATTCAAAGCATCCTGATAGTGAAACTAGAAGCAAGTTAACATTAAGAAGTGACAGATCTCCATCATTTCTAATGCATCCTGTTACTGATAAGAGTATAAGAGAACCAATGTTGGATCAGGCCAA
>NW_015285429.1:0-324 GCF_001447785.1 Gekko japonicus | reverse complement strand
CTCTTTCAGCCTTTCCTCATAAGACTTTGTACGTGTGTGTGTGTGTTTGATCAGCAGCAGGGGACCCTATTCAGGTTTTGCATGTGGTTGGCCAACATTGGGCCCCATGTGTTGTGCTTCTGTCAAAGAAAGAGACTAAAAATAATTTCCAAAACTGTTCTGTGGTTGCTGGAGACAGCAAGAGCATAATCTTGGAGGGTGTCAACCTCTCCCAAGTACATTTATAGTCCCCTAGATAACCATGCTCAGCTAGACCTTATGAACCTTGGAATTTTCAAGTGAAACTACCTTCTCAGTATCTGAGCCAGTTTGGTGTAGTGGTTA
>NW_015285428.1:0-323 GCF_001447785.1 Gekko japonicus | reverse complement strand
CTGCAGCCATGGCTCCCGCATCTCTGCCTTCTGATTTCCTCTGGTAAGGACTCCACTTTCTCCTCCATATTAAACAACGCACAATGGTAGGACCGTGAATCCTCCCTGCACCCTATGGAGTGAGCTGCTGCAGTTATGGCCTGTGTTCCAACAATCCTGGGTATTGTGCTGTCACTGGGCTCTAGCAATAATTAGCAAATGGATTTGCTTTTGTGACCAAAACATTCCAGTTGCCGACGATATCTATTGCACACAATAGTGCAATATCCGATCATGGGTGGGTGCAGCCATGCTTCATTATTATTATCATTATCATTATTATT
>NW_015285427.1:0-323 GCF_001447785.1 Gekko japonicus | reverse complement strand
CTACGGACATATCAGGGACTAACCAGAGGCATTAATACCTATTGAATAGATTATGGAGACGTAGACTTGGCCCCAAATCAATGTTAATATAGCAAAGGCTTCCCGGATCCATGCCACAGCAAGATTGGGACTAGACTGCTGTAATGCACTGTACACAGGTTGGCTCTTGTAGTCAGCTCAGAGACTCCAGTGATATAGAATGCCACAGGTGAGTTATTATCTGGAGCTACGCAGAGAATGCATATTTTATATATTCTACAGTCACTCTCTTGGCTGCTTTTCAGTTAATGGGTCCATAGGTAAAGGTAAAGGCTCCCTTGCTC
>NW_015285426.1:0-323 GCF_001447785.1 Gekko japonicus | reverse complement strand
TTGGAACCAATGAGCCTGGCGAAGAGGTGAAAAAAAAGATGTCAACAGGGAATATCTGGTACCAAGCAAGAACTGGGTGCTCCCACATTTGGAGAGTAAAGGGGAAGGGCAAAAGAGGTGAAGAAAGAGCAGAGAAGGGGCGGAAGCTGTGACCTCATCGGCTTTACAAAGGAGGGAGCCACAGATGGGCCCAGGCGGATATCTACTTCCCATCATCAGTGGAGCTTTTATGCTTGAGCTGCCTGTGTACACCATCAGGGCTGGCCAACCTTGGGTGAGCGGGAAGTGCGGACGAGGCCACACCCCTGACACTGCGGCTCATT
>NW_015285425.1:0-323 GCF_001447785.1 Gekko japonicus | reverse complement strand
GGAATAATGGCTCTTTACTGGGGCCCAACAATCTGGGTGGTGGGGCCTGGGATGCACGCCCATGAGCATGAGCATAATCCTATCCTATTTACGATATTTCAGAAATAAAATAGGCATTTTTCTCTCATCGTTCATGCAATTGAACATTAAGGATCAGATTTCTTGATCTACTCATTGACTTCATTTATAGCTCACCTTCTTGCTGAGCTTCAAGGAGGATTGCAAATTACAGAAGACAGTTCCACCAGACAATGTAAGATATCGAAGAAACACTATATTAGCAGTAGGACAACAGAACTGTAAAGCAATGCAAACAAAAATAA
>NW_015285424.1:0-323 GCF_001447785.1 Gekko japonicus | reverse complement strand
GTGTACAGCTGATATGTGTATATGGTCTGCACCTATAGCACTATGAATGCACACAGGTTGTGATGGCAGGGCCTATTGCTGGAGCCTCTTTCTTTTCCAAAATTCAGTTTGTCTGCCCAGGTTGAAAATATGACAAGAGACTTCAGTGTTTTGTTTTGGCCTGTTTAGACATTTGCCCTTGCTCCTTCACTTCAGGAAAAAATCAGCTTCACCTTTGGGGGGAGGTGAGATTCTACATTTAGGTTAACATGAAATCTCTGGTTTGTTTGTTTATTTCTCTCTGTTCTGAGGGAAATGGCTTAATGATTTCAGAAGCATGAAGG
>NW_015285423.1:0-323 GCF_001447785.1 Gekko japonicus | reverse complement strand
GCACTTAACCACTACACCAAACCCTATTGGAAGATAGGGCCACTTTTGGAGGTTCTATAAAAACATGATTCTGTCTTATAGCAAGTGAGACCACTGGCACTGGTCTATCCAGGTCAGCTTTGTCGACCAAGACAGGCAGCGGCTCAGGTCAAGGTCTCGCATATCACCGCCTACCAGATCTTTTTAACCAGCAATGTTGGGAATTGAACCTTTAGTGTGCAAAGCAGATGCTCTGCCATTCAGCCAAGGCCCCCTTGTTCACACTGTGACAGAAACACTGAGCTCAAGAGCGTCACCTAGAGCAGGGGTGTTGAACTCATTTG
>NW_015285422.1:0-323 GCF_001447785.1 Gekko japonicus | reverse complement strand
GACTGGGCCTTTGTTCCTGCCCAGACTGAATAAAAACTCAATCTGTGTTTGGCAGGGACAGAAAACCAAAAAGACTTCAGTTTCTTGTCTTCCATCACTGTATTCCTTTTCCTTGTAATTGGTATACCATTTTTTAAAATGGCTAAGGACTCTTGGAAATGTTTCTGCAAGCCGTGCACACTGCCTTCATTCAAGATCCTCCAAAGAAGGAATTTTTTAAAAGACAAAATGTCAGTGAGAAACGTGCTCAACAGATTACCTTGCTTGCAAATACCACTTCCTTCCTAGGAAGCCGGATAGGAAAGGGCCTCAGAATGGGAGCC
>NW_015285421.1:0-323 GCF_001447785.1 Gekko japonicus | reverse complement strand
GCTTTTTGTGATGGGAACTGGATATGAGAGATAACAAGTTATAGGACATCTTATTCTCTTGAAAGTCTAAGTGTGTAAAGAAACAATCAGATGTAATCATTGTTTGGGAATTCCCAACTGGTTTAATTTGATCCAAAGCCTTGTGTATGAGATGTTATCAAAAGCCACCCTACGGTCCATGAAAGCAGTTAACAGTTTCCCCTTGGGATGTGATAAATATTTGTCAGTGAGAAAGGAGAATGTAGATGAACCCTGTTTAAAGCAAATTTGAACTGGACCTGGAATTGACAAATTGTAACTCCAGCTATGAAGTTTTGGCTGTA
>NW_015285420.1:0-323 GCF_001447785.1 Gekko japonicus | reverse complement strand
TAGGGCCTTATTTAAAAAGTTAAAACACAAAGTTAAATACAAAGAAGCAATAAGACAACCATTAGTTAAGATCATAATAAAATAGAGGAACCCCATAACCCCAAATCGAGTATCTGCAAAAACCCAAATCAACAGACTATCTCCTCTGTTGTCAACATTAACTCAAATGAAAAGTCTATTTCCAAGATATTTTTTTTTTGCCTCAGAGACTCAGAAAGTGAAGAAGCAAAATATATTGTAGAGGAGAGCATTCCAGAATACTCATGGCACCATCAAGAAGATCCCATTGCACATTATACTTGATAAAATCACCACAAACTGTT
>NW_015285419.1:0-323 GCF_001447785.1 Gekko japonicus | reverse complement strand
GGACGTCCTCCTGTGAGATCCACGGCTTCGGTGGACCAAGGCGGACGGCTTACGTTCCGGGCGAGTAAAATTAATTCTCTGTAAAAGTTCTTAGGGGGTTTCTAAAGTTCTTAAGCTTTTATGTGTGTTTATACATACTTGTTAATATTGCTGCTGATTTTAGATCGAGTGTGTTGCTTTGTTGACTAGTGTTTAAGGTAACCTCCGAGCATTTTCTTAGGGGAGGGGGGGTACTTTAAACTTTTAATCTACTAATTAATTGAATGTGATGGGAGGGGGGGAGGGGTTTTAATTTAGTTAATTAACTTTTGAGCTTTAATTAA
>NW_015285418.1:0-323 GCF_001447785.1 Gekko japonicus | reverse complement strand
ACCTTAAAAGTCTGGGTTGACAGTTGTTTCGGCTTGCTGACTAAAGAAAAATAAAGTAGGAATCAGGCATGCCTCAAGGGGCAGGGCGTCCCAAAGGTGAGGTTCCACCACTGGGAAAGCCCTGTCTCTAATCTCCTGCTTTGCCTCTGCAGATAGGGGCATAGAGTACAGCTTGAGATCTTGATGGACTCTTTCCTGAACATTCCACACACTCCCAAATCAATTGACTCCCTGATGTGTCACTCAACAGGGGTCTCTATCCATTGGTGGCTGCATTTCCTGAGTCCTGCTCACAGAGGCAGCACGTGCCAAAAATCAACTCA
>NW_015285417.1:0-323 GCF_001447785.1 Gekko japonicus | reverse complement strand
CGTGTCACAGATTCTCTTTTGGATGAATAGGATCCGGATGAAACTATGGAAGGCAAAATGCCCTGAAACCATAGAAGAATCTACCTTCAGTTTAAAGATAGGGTCTGTCCTAGTGACCACTTGTCTTAATCAATACTCAAATTTTGACTTTACTGAATAAGCACCTAGTGTAGACACCTTGCCAGCAGACGGATTACTATAAGGAGCACAGGACTGATCCCCAGACATCTAAGTGGTATCTCCTTAATAGGCCCGAGAGGATGTCTGGCAAAAACTGAGAGTACAATACGCAGTTCCATATCTGCACCTTGTGATGGACCATT
>NW_015285416.1:0-323 GCF_001447785.1 Gekko japonicus | reverse complement strand
CAGCAGGCTATTCTAGCAAAGAGAATGGTGTATGTTACAGAAGTGAGTCTACTCTGTGTGTTAACAAGGAAAATGCAGCTAGATGTTTCAATGTGCTAACTCTAAGGAGAGAACATTGTGTGGACGAAATTTTACATTCCCTTTGTAGAGAGGACTGGACTTGCAAAGGATTCTTTTTCTGGTTGTTGTTGTTTTTAAACAAAATCTGTGGCAAGATGTTTGAAATCACCAGGACGCTTAGTGCCGCTTTGTTAAATAATGAGGTAATATTTTGTCACATCTTCTGGGCAGCGATTTTTTTCTTCTTCTTTCTCCATAGGCTT
>NW_015285415.1:0-323 GCF_001447785.1 Gekko japonicus | reverse complement strand
CTTTGTTTCCAAGAGGCAGTTTGGAAAATAATCATTCGACTGCGTGCTTCTATAGAGATATCTAATGAATAGATGCATTGCAGTTTGTGTGGAATCGTCCACTCCTTATTAATACTATTTCCTTGTCAGATGTGTCTCAAAAACAGGCATCACTGCTGCTCTGTTTGCCTACCAGACAGACTGCATTCAGACCAATATCGTAACTACGAAATGAGGGGAGGGGGAAGTTGACTGTTATCTGTACTGGTGACATGTAACTTTTGGGATATGCGCAATATACCAAAAATTAATATTTGCCAAAGGGTTCCGTCACCACTGCCCAC
>NW_015285414.1:0-323 GCF_001447785.1 Gekko japonicus | reverse complement strand
AATTTGGTTATACCTACATACCTTACATACTTTCTCTATCCTTTTACTAACCATCTATAGTTATGATGCAACCTTCTTTATTTCATCATTAATAATCCTTCCTTTTGATTTTCTGCCATGATTATATTTTCCTGAAACTGATCACATCATTCCTTCTGCTCTACAGTATCAGCTTTTACACCAAAAATAACCCGTATAACAAATATACCCTACAACACACATTGACCTTGGACATTTTAACAACATGCATCAAATCCCAACACAGAGGGGGCAATAAGCAAACCATAGAACCTAGTCACTTCCAAGCTTGATTACTGTAACTC
>NW_015285413.1:0-323 GCF_001447785.1 Gekko japonicus | reverse complement strand
CTCTTCTTCTTCTTCACTCTGTGTGCTAACAATAATTAGCTCTCTGATGTAAGGGTTGTGAATAATGTGATCGAGAGAAAGGACTGGTTTTAATGGTTTGAGATGCACGTTGCCCTGTTGCAGCAGGGAAGGGGTTATTTGCGCAGGGGCCGGCCCAGCCCCATTATCGCTGGGTGGCTGCCCACTCTGTCTAGGGCTAATGAAGCTCGTGCTGAATCAGCACCTATCCTGCTCCCTGCCCAACGGCTTGCTATGCCGCAACATCCTTCTGTCTGCACTGTTGCTTCCCTCCCCAAATTTGTGCGGAAAATGAAGGTGCCTTG
>NW_015285412.1:0-323 GCF_001447785.1 Gekko japonicus | reverse complement strand
GGGCATTGTGGCATTTAATGGCATATACATTTTTTTGTTGTTTTTGGTTTTGCTAGGTCCTCATTTTTTACACAACCCTTCTGTCTGCCTTGTCTTTTGTTACTATGTGACTGCGTCTGGCCTCATGTTCATAAAAACTTGAATAGTGAGTGATAAAATGTAACCAAGTCATGTTTTGTCTACGACTGAACATTAGCCAGTTGATGGTGCCATCATTTTAACCACCTTCTAATTGAAGGGATGTGCTACAGTGGAATTTAATTACCCCAACTCTGTTGGCATGCCAGAGGTCTTACTGTGGCCCCGGTCACACTGGGGGGAAA
>NW_015285411.1:0-323 GCF_001447785.1 Gekko japonicus | reverse complement strand
TTAAGAAGGGAAATGGGGCGATAGGAACTAGGTTGTAGAGGGTCCCTGTCTTTTTTGGGAATGACCACCGTCACAGCTTGATTCCAGGAAGGTGGAGTGATACCTGTTTCTAGTATGTGGTTGAATAGTACAGCTAGAGGTTTGATTAGAATGGGCGCAAATGATTTGTAAAATTCAGCTGGATAACCATCTGGACCTGGTGTTTTGCTCGTTTTAAGTTGTTTAATAGTATCTAACACTTCCTGTTCCAAAATCTTATCATCTAAAAACCTTTTATGCGGCTCTATCAGTTTAGTATGGATGGGAAAATGCTGAGATTCTTT
>NW_015285410.1:0-323 GCF_001447785.1 Gekko japonicus | reverse complement strand
CAAATGGTGGCAAAAACCATGGTGGTCTGTGGTTGGTTTGCAAACAGAGTGATTGCACAAATCACGGTTCGCAAACTCATGAACGAAATTTGGTTCATAATTCCGTTTGTGCCCATCCCTACTGGACAGGGTCTGAGCAGAGGATTCAAACAAAAACCTATTTGGGAAGTGTGTGTGTGGGATGGGAAGAGGAATGGGGTCCAAAGCATAGCACAATTGAGGGAGGTGAGCTGAGAGCTCTGAGGCACGGCGGAATACAAATCAGGACAGAGAAGGCATAGACAGAAAGGCTTAAGAAAAAGATCAAGGGACCAGTAGCAAGC
>NW_015285409.1:0-323 GCF_001447785.1 Gekko japonicus | reverse complement strand
AACACATGAAAGTCAACTTTTAGAAGCAAAAGGATTGATACTATTTGCACTGATTCCTAGTATATGTTGTAACTTAAGGGTTTATAAGAATGCTTGCTTAGTGGCTTCAGTAAGACCCAATACTAGGCAGTAGCAGAAAAAAACAAATTGTTAAACAGTTTATGATTGGTTATACTTCAAAATCATGGTTTGAATGGTCCTGGAAACCATAGCTGTGGTTAACTAACTGCATGGTATCTGAACTACACGGTATCCATGAATGCAGGGACTGCAGGTTTTTCCTGTATTCCCTTACTAGGGTTGCCAACTCTGTCTTGGGAAAT
>NW_015285408.1:0-323 GCF_001447785.1 Gekko japonicus | reverse complement strand
ACAACTGAACAGCTTTTTTATTCCAGCGTAAAGTTTTGCAGGCCTAGAAGCCCCTTTTGTCAAATCCTACAAGTGGGAATTCATTTGATATCGTCAGTGATACTAAACTGGTTAACAGCGATGACGACTGAGGGGTCAGAATATAGGGCGGGGGGTCCCCAACACAGCACCTGCTGACCCCCTTCCTGGGACCCATCAAGTGGTTTTAGGGAGTGGGCAGGGCCACGTGAGGGTTTTGACAAGCAAGACCGGCCACCAGACATCTGATTGGTTGGGCAGTTAAAACGATATTATTTCAGGAGCCACTGCCACCACAGTGTTGG
>NW_015285407.1:0-323 GCF_001447785.1 Gekko japonicus | reverse complement strand
CTGCCTTGTTCACTCGAGAGAAAGTGAAATGTTAGAGGCATAGCTGGAGTGAAGGATGAACCTCTTCCTGGTGCCGCCAGTGACTAATAATCAAGCCTCTTCCAATTTGCATAGTAAGGGAGATTCAGTTTTCTCTAGCAGTTTTGTGTGCTCCTAGCTTTAGAATGTTATTCTATTATAATAATAATAATAAGCAGCTTAATCTTTGTTAAAGTATGTTATTTTGCAGAAAAGCTCTGTTGAAGTAGAGAGTACAGAATGTGTTTCAGTTCTTTGTGAAATAATTAAGGAATGAAAAAAATTAAGAAACGGGACTTGTTTTA
>NW_015285406.1:0-323 GCF_001447785.1 Gekko japonicus | reverse complement strand
AGAGCGGGGTATAAAACCAACACTTCTTCACTTCAGAGGTTTCATTCAAGTTTTCGCAGCATGCACAATTCAGATTGTTACGCATTAGCTCTATAACCAGTTTACATCACAAGAGGGATACTGTCATTTGAGCTGAAGGACTTTTGTCCCCCCCCCCCATGCACAAAGTCTTACTAGTTTGTATTTGAAACCAAACATTTTAAAATCCTTGTATCCTTTTTAAAAATTGTGAAGGAACATAATGTTAAATATGCTAATGTGGGAGTGTTTAAAGCTTTTTGTAAAAATAAGAATTTCATTTCCAATAAAATTATAAGTGATGA
>NW_015285405.1:0-323 GCF_001447785.1 Gekko japonicus | reverse complement strand
GCACATATGTTCTGCATTGCTATTAAAAGCGGCACCGTGTGTGGGATGTGCATGTCAGTGAATGAAAAGACTCATGTGGGTGAACTGCTTAAAATAGCAGCGTCTATGAATCAGACCTGCTGCTTCTTAAAATTGGAGGGTGGTTAAAACATTGTTTTGTTTGTTTCTGAGGACCTTTCTAGGGGAATTACGTGTGTGCCCATTTTACTGTAACTTTTTTTGTCTGAAACTCAAGGCACCTTAAGCAGCCCCAGTGACATGCCTAGCTGAAAGGGGAGGTAGGGGGGCATTTGCTTTTTATTTAGAGCAGCTTAGAAGACAGT
>NW_015285404.1:0-323 GCF_001447785.1 Gekko japonicus | reverse complement strand
GCAAATGGGATTTCTCCATCGAGTTGTCAAATTGCCAACTAAATAAGCGGCAATCCAGTGGCAGCGAGTTCCACAGGCGAACGGCCATTTGTGTGAAGGATGGCTTTCTTTTCCCTGCCCCGTATCTGTTTGCTCACCAACTTCATTGGGTGCCCCTAAAATTCTAGTATAACAGGAGACAGAGACTGACTCGGGAGCTCCAACTGGTCCAGAATGCGACGGCGCAAGGCCTGACGGGAGCGTCACAGACGGCACGTATACATCCAGTGCGTCACCCTCTACACTGGCCCCCAATGGAATACCAAGTCAAGTTCAAGGTTTTG
>NW_015285403.1:0-323 GCF_001447785.1 Gekko japonicus | reverse complement strand
ACAGAGCTTTTGCCCAAATACCAGAGCATTCTGCATCACCAGCAATGTGATGATGTACCTTCCGGTGAACGCTGGAGAGGCATTGCTGCAGTGCTTGCCTAGGCCTCCCTCCGCTGCCAGTAAGCCCCCCAACTGGCCAGCTGATCAGCAGTGGAGATGGCAGTGAGGACAGAGGATTCCCTGCCCCTGTCAGGAGCCCATTCAAAACAACAGGGACGACACAATGCAAAGAGTAATTGAAACCAAAAAGCACTGTGTGAACTAGAGTAGTTAATGACGCCTACAATAAACAATTGATACACATCACTGAAAGTTAGTGCAAA
>NW_015285402.1:0-323 GCF_001447785.1 Gekko japonicus | reverse complement strand
GAGCAAGGGAACCTTTACCTTTTAATGTACTAATTATGAAAATCTGCTACCCCCATCAATGTTATGTATGTATGTTTGTTTTACTGTTTGTTTGTCTAGTTTGTATTGTATTGTGTTAAAAAACTTAATAAAATTCTGTCCCTAGGGACAGTTTAAAGAAAAAGAAAATAAGGTAATGTAGAACGAACTGTGCTGAGGAAGAGAAGCAGCGTTTCTTTGAACGACTTGCATGATATATGCCTGTCATAGGAAGTCCGGTTTTCGCCCTGCCCAAGGGATGGGGACGGTGTTGGGGACGGTGTTGGTCGCCTTAGTGGATGACC
>NW_015285401.1:0-323 GCF_001447785.1 Gekko japonicus | reverse complement strand
AGGGCCCTACCTGCGATTGCATTTCCCTCCACTGAAGCTGGATAGAGAGTCCCAATCCATGCCACTCTACAGGGGAAAGGTAGGGAAAAACAAGGAAGAAAAGTGCTTTATTATGCAGGTAATTGTCCCTTTCTGATCAGAGAAGTCCCACAGAGACTATTGGGAAGCAGGAGTTTGGTGAAGGAGAAAACTGAGTTGTGGAAGTCTTTTAATTCCTTACATAGCCAGAGGGCTTGGGCACAGAGAGAGGGATATTGGAGAGGACTTTTCTGTACACCACTGGAAAAGATTTCAGACTGTGCTTGATTCTGGACACACACACA
>NW_015285400.1:0-323 GCF_001447785.1 Gekko japonicus | reverse complement strand
TTTTGGTGGGCTCCCATCCAAGTACTAACTTCATGGCTCATCTTGCTTCACTTCCAGGCTCTGAGAAGAGCAGGTTCAACTGGGCTATTTAAGCTGCCAGCAGCTCTTGAGGGGAGGGATTTAATACAACAGGACAGTGAAACAGGGTACAGAGGAGTTCTCAGTGCTGCCATTTCACTGAAGAAAGCCTCCTGACTTGAATGGCATCTGATCCTTTGGTAAATGAATATGGACGTGGTATCGACAGAGCAGTGTGGACTGCCCCAAGGAGCTTGCATGCCAAGCAACATTACAGGTCACTTACATGTTGATTCACAGTCTAC
>NW_015285399.1:0-323 GCF_001447785.1 Gekko japonicus | reverse complement strand
CACATGCCAGGCATGAGCATTCCAGTCCCACCCAAAGATGCCTCACCACGCCTCTCCAAGACAGCATGCTCTCGTCTGGCTTTGTGACACGCATCTCACCGTTTAGGTGTAAGGAATAGCAAGGGGAAGTGAGCGCCTGCTTAATCCACCACCATCAGTACCAATTGTCAAGACATGTCAGTGCAATTATGGTGATTTCACAACATCCAAAAGAAAATAAAGTATATTATAGATGATAAAATACAATTAGAAAGTTATGTTTAAGAAAAGCCAAGATATATTTGATTACACCAATAGAAAAGTATAATGGAATGCTTAGACAA
>NW_015285398.1:0-323 GCF_001447785.1 Gekko japonicus | reverse complement strand
TGTTTCATTTTGCTACAACAGACTAACACAGCTGTTTGCAGTCATCATCTCAGAAGATGCTTTTACCTTTCCAGGTGTAAGATCACAGAAAAGAATTCCAAGGTCATGAACATGATGGAGTCCAGTAACCAAATCAATACCAAACTCTCGTACAACAGCCTCAGGTAGATGCTCATCTTGAGCGATTACCATTTCCAGTGACCCACCTATAAAGATATTAACAGATTATTACTACAGATAATTTTACCTTTCTGCAGCAAACAGACTACTATAAGCATTACATTAGACATTTTCTAAATATTTAGAGCTGTGTATTTATTTAA
>NW_015285397.1:0-323 GCF_001447785.1 Gekko japonicus | reverse complement strand
CAGAGCCCACTTCATCAAATGCATGAAGTGTTACTTTTAGTTGGCAAAGAAGCATATATCCAGAGATTCAAACAGCAGAATGGATGAGAGGAGAGAGTTACTACAAAGGGAAGTCAGAAGGACAAATTTACCAGGACAAAGTCATGTTAGGCCACTTCTCTATGCTTCATTTTGAGTCTAAAATAGCAGCTCCCTTCCCCCGAGCTTCCGTACAGCTACATCTTCCAATCATGCACCAGTCAGTCACTTTTGTGGTCTCCCCTGCTTTGGTCATTGTTTCTGAAACTGGCTTCCGTATGACCTGTCTGTAAAGATTGTATTTG
>NW_015285396.1:0-323 GCF_001447785.1 Gekko japonicus | reverse complement strand
TGACATACTCCCACAACAGGCTTAGCATTCTTAATTGCCCTGCCTGCCAAGTTTTAAGAAATAGTATTCTAGCATTCCCAGGTGTTATCTCAATTAAATCCTTTAAGGGTACAGACTCATCATCCCTAATAAATTCATTTCTAATCTTGGTACAAACAGCTGTGTTCAAAACTGCAAATATTAGCTTCAAGGCTACTTTCATCGAAATGAAATTACAAGAGATCACCTAAGTTAAACAGAAGGAGTTTTTTTGCCAAATGAAACGACTAAGCAATCAAAGAGAAACCAGCACATATGTCTTCAGTTTGGTGTAGTGGTTAAGT
>NW_015285395.1:0-323 GCF_001447785.1 Gekko japonicus | reverse complement strand
CAGCCCTAAACCCCATCCGGTCCTGTCCAGTCCCACCGCCTACGCCAGGGTCAGCGGACCTATCCTTCAGGGGTTCCCCAATCTCACATGAGAGAGATGGGGGACAGGAGAGCCAGGGAAACCCCCGTGCACTCCCCCGACAGCGGAGACAGCCGGCGGGGCCCCAGCATCTACCTGACAGCAGTGGATGGGGAGCGGATGTGGACTTTGTACACCGGAGGCCCCAGGTTCGATCCTGGAGTGACACAAAATCTAAGGTATCGAGGGAGAGGCAAGCCCTCGATAGCTTCACCAGTCGCTGACGGTCAGAGTAGGCAGTTGGT
>NW_015285394.1:0-323 GCF_001447785.1 Gekko japonicus | reverse complement strand
AGCATCTCAAGCCACTCCAAATTCTGAAGCTGGCTTTGTAACCAAGACTGCTTCTCCAGCCTTGCAGTTCTTGGTTCCCAGACCATTGTCCTTTTGCACTGAATCCCTCACCTTGGATCCTTATCTTCTTAACTGGTTTCAGATTGGATTTTTCCCTCTCTTCTACCATGGATCACAGCCCCACAGAGTCTTCTTTTCAGGATAACACAGCATATGTTTTCTTTTTTAGCCTTTATTTTCCCTTAGATTCTCCTTTCACACCAATCAGACAGCAACAAAGAGATGCATTGCTAGGTCTACATTACTGTATTGCAACATTTTTT
>NW_015285393.1:0-323 GCF_001447785.1 Gekko japonicus | reverse complement strand
AGGTATCCCCAATTTTTAACCAGGGCTACTGCTGGACGCTTTCTCACCCAACTGCGTAGTAATCAGTTCTGCCACATTGTCAGACTTGGGATGAATTTCCTTCCCCCACTCCTCCTTAAAGCTACTTTTGGTGTAAGTTGAAGAGCTTAACAGCAGAGGATGTAGTGATGGACACGGGGGAAGACGGCTTTGAACGCGGATTAGACAGATCTAAGGAGGAGACGTCTATTACTGGCTACTAGCTGTGGTGACAGAGGGGGACCTCCGTGTTCAGAGGAAGCCAACCACTGAATGCCAGTGCCAGGAGGCCACATTAGGGGAAG
>NW_015285392.1:0-323 GCF_001447785.1 Gekko japonicus | reverse complement strand
AGGATTGCACTGTAAGGACTGATTTGGTAACTGCCTGATATGTTTAGCAAACATTAAATTGTCCTCCCATTAATCTATAGTTGAATCAAATGAAAATGGACCTGGAGGTAATTTCTGGTTATCAGACTGGGAGAAAAAAGGCATGAGGGTCCAGTCTTCCTCTAGATGGATTATTATTTGAAGGTTTTTGAGAGTTTTCCTCTCTGTGATTTTTTTTTTTACTACACTTATGTAATGCCTGCTCTGCTGTCATTTTGTACTGGGATTTACCTTAACATGACACACATTTCAATGGACAGAGTTGAGTTCCCCTGGAGAAAATG
>NW_015285391.1:0-323 GCF_001447785.1 Gekko japonicus | reverse complement strand
TTAATTTTTTTTGCTATCTCCTGAGTTAGAATACAGTTTAGCTGATGTTGTAACATTTCAATTTTGTCTTTAACATTTTGTGTTTTTACCCCTCTAGTTTTCATCTTTATTTCTTGCTCCTTTATCTTATCTCGTAGCTGACTATATTTTTCATTTTGCTTCTTTCTTTTCCAGGCACTCTGTCGGATGAACCACCCTCTTGCACAGGCCTTAAATGCGTCCCAGACAGTTTCTATGGGCACCTCCGATTGCAGATTTTCCTTTAAAAAGTGTTTAATCTCTGTCTTGATTTCTGTTACAAACTTTTTATCTTTCAATAAAAA
>NW_015285390.1:0-323 GCF_001447785.1 Gekko japonicus | reverse complement strand
TCATTTCTATTGAAGTGTGATCTCTGGAAGCGTGAATTGAAGGATCCCCGTCTGCTGTTGTGCTTAGCGGGTTCCCACGCTGGCTTCTTGGTGTCGGGACGAAACCGTGGTAGGGTATGTTGCGAACGAAAAGGCTGGTTATAGCGTCTTTCGGATGTTCTAAGAGAACGAGGCATAGCCTTCTTCTTGTCCCTGGTTTCGACGAGAATATTGTCGAGCGCCTCGCCAAACAAACGGTCACCCTGAAAGGGATATGCAGTCACAATGGACTTGGAAAGCGCATCCGCTTGCCAGGCCCGCAACCAGAGCATTCTTCTGGCGAC
>NW_015285389.1:0-323 GCF_001447785.1 Gekko japonicus | reverse complement strand
GTGGCGTGCGTAAATTTCTGCTGGCTACCAAGGGCAGCAAAAATGAATCAGATCCTTGATAAGGCTCTGCAGAATAATATAAAAATTAAAGTCCTTGCTGACGACTAGAAGTAGCTCATGTAGCGGCTTCAGTGAGGCTGTGCCTGTGAAGAGGAGGGAAGGCACTCTACAGCTGGCTCTGCCAGCAAAAACAGAGGCTAGCTTTTGCTGCTCTGTCCCCATGCTACACAGTTTCTGCTAAGATTCTAACTTAGGCCTGTCACAAATTGCTGAAGATGAGTAGATCAGGCCTTGTAAGTTTTCTGGATGGGAATCCTACATAA
>NW_015285388.1:0-323 GCF_001447785.1 Gekko japonicus | reverse complement strand
TCGTACAATTAACTAACTCTATATTGCAAGCAGTATATTGAGACTGCATGAGCAACATCAGCATTCACCTTTTCCTTTGTAAACAAGGCATGTCTTTGGCAGTAGCTTGCATTTTACCATGTTAATCTGTGAACAAATGAAATTGTACCAAGTTGTACAATAGTCCATCTAGTTCAGTATTGTCTCCTGTGACAGGCAATGGCTCTGGGGGTTTCAGGTGGAAAAAAAAGGAGAAAATGCCAGGTGACAGATGATTGATTCATTAAACTGCAATTAAACTGCCGTGGACAGTTTCAGCACTAGGTGAATGTTCTGATTCCCCC
>NW_015285387.1:0-323 GCF_001447785.1 Gekko japonicus | reverse complement strand
AAAAAAAATTGGAGATGCTGGGGATTGAATCTGGGGCTATCAGCATGCCAAGCAAATGTTCTACCATTCACCCATGGCCCCTCCCCAGTTTGACAATATCTAACCAATCAGCTGATGAGTGTGCCAGTCCCAGGGGCAGCTCTAATCAAAGCAAAGCACCAGTGTTCTGTATCTTGCTGCCTGCTTCTTAAGCCTGCAAAAGTGTAAACAGCTGCTTCCAGAAGCTGGGGGCCAGATTTGCCACGGGTTCTGTTTGTGCCCCCATGGGCAGGGTGGAGGGGAGAACAAGGATGGCAATGGTGGCAGCCATGGCTCTCATCAGC
>NW_015285386.1:0-323 GCF_001447785.1 Gekko japonicus | reverse complement strand
AGTTTCCCCTCAGTCACCATGGCTAGCAGGTCCCTTTGTAACAGCTGGTTTAGGAACAGTGCAAAACTCAATCCATAAACAGAAGGCAGTGTGATTGATCCACACCAAAAAATCCAAGACTGATGTCGTAAAACAAAATCCATCCCAATTTGCAAGGCAGCACATGGGTCAAAAAGGATTAGAACATGGTGGCCATGCCTGGTGCAATATTAGGACCCCGTCTCACCATTAATTTCCAAAATACACTGGGGGAGACGTGAAGAAATAAAGATGGAGGCGGGTTGGGTAGGACCTGTCCATAGAGGGGATGCTTATCAAATTTG
>NW_015285385.1:0-323 GCF_001447785.1 Gekko japonicus | reverse complement strand
AGTGGAGAATATAGCAACCCGGTGGAGCCTTTAAACAGCAATGCTAGATGTACAAATCCACTTGGCTGGAGATACTCTTATAGATACGCTGGTAGCAGTTACTATGCAGAGGGAAGTTGGTACCCCCTGGGAGTAAGGGGGAAAGGCCACATCACTGGGCAGAGACCTGGGAGGACCATGGGGCTTTTCTGGCCTCCCAGAACCTGAGGGAATGGTGCTTGTGAGTCCACATCTTCACACACTTCATTGGACTTTGAAGGGTGTAACTCTGCTTAACATGGAGCTGTTAAAGAGTTAAGCTCCATGCTGACCTGGATAGCCCA
>NW_015285384.1:0-323 GCF_001447785.1 Gekko japonicus | reverse complement strand
GTATCACATATGCCTCAGTGGCTCTCCTCCTCCCCCACTTCTCTGAACAAACTTTCCCCAAGAGATACGAATCCTCTAAAATGACAGGTTTGACCCACCGTTTCAAGGCCTTTAATTGGAATGGACATTCTGGCCCTCATTCAGTGCTGTGGACAGGGTTCCCCCTTATCGGTGGGCGATAAGTTAGACCAGTCCATTTCAGACCAGGCATCTCTGTGTCAACAAACAGAATATCCAGTGGGAAGGTCTAGCACATTCATAGCCAGCTAGACAAGAAATAGCGCATAGGGATTCCGACTACTTGGGGAAGAATTTCTAGCCAT
>NW_015285383.1:0-323 GCF_001447785.1 Gekko japonicus | reverse complement strand
CATCACTCCTTTTACTGGTACCTGGTATTCTGGACGCGGTACTCCATGGTGTCCTCCTCTACCAACCTCATCATGGTTGATTCATTTCAAACATGGATACGTTGCCTCTTCAGAGGCCTGCTGGATTAAGGATGATTGGTGAAGGATGAATTCATGAAAAGAGGCTCCCAGGTTTTTTGCACTGGCTACCAATGGATGTGTTTCTTTTGGTTTATGTGTTTCATTTAGGGTTGCCAGGTCACTCTGTCTCACCAGCAGGGGACTTTGGGGATGTTCCTGGAGTGGGTGGGGCATCACGTGACATGCTGACATCTCCCAGAAGT
>NW_015285382.1:0-323 GCF_001447785.1 Gekko japonicus | reverse complement strand
ATTCAATCACTCAGTTTTAATCGAGAATCCAGATGATGCTGTTGGCCACACACTGCATTCTAGTGGTTTCCCCGTTGTCCTCTCTCCTTTTCTCAGATCCGATTTGTGGCAATTTTTTAAAAAACCCGAAATGCAGTTGCAAGACCAGCCTGACTGGTGTAGACAGCCAAATCCCTACTGAGCCATACTGTGCTATTTTAATCATTTAAATAAAAAATCCCAATCACTGTGCAAACAGAAATATAGTACTTAACACCTGTAAGTATGAATGAATACCTACTGGCTGATTTGGAAATGGCGCAGTCATAATAACCGTAAAAACG
>NW_015285381.1:0-323 GCF_001447785.1 Gekko japonicus | reverse complement strand
TTTTTTTCTGCCAGGTTTAGGTCTCCAGGGAGGAGAGGTTAGCTGTGCATTTTTCCCATGCTGATAACCACTGCCTAATCATTATACTGTTGTGTCCCGTGCAGGTTTGCTTACATTGAGTTTTCGGACAAGGAGTCAGTGCGGACGTCCTTAGCGCTAGATGAGTCTCTCTTCCGGGGAAGACAGATAAAGGTACGTAGGCTGGCCCAACTCCTACCCCCTCATCCTGACTCTGAGAGGGGTTTTGTGGGTGAAGAGTTAGTACCGTGGTCTCTTGCATAATGTCTGGTTAGCCAAGGATTAAGTTGTCTGCTGTTCTTTTC
>NW_015285380.1:0-323 GCF_001447785.1 Gekko japonicus | reverse complement strand
CTTACAAGTGGCTCCGAGTAACTTTGTAGTTTTGCTAGCACACACAGTACCAAAATGCTGCTGCTGCGTGTACACCTAGTGCACCCTGCTACTAATAGGGATTCATGATCATACCATACTAATGAATCTATCAGGTTATTGTGGCTCAGAAAGAGTTAAATTCACCTCCTGTGACCAAAACAAAGAGGTCATCTCTTGTGTGATTTAACAAAGAAGGGAAAGTGTGTGTTTTCTAAACAGAGCAGATAGAAAGATAGAGAAAAGATAACTAAAAGATAACTAAAGCATGGCTTTCTACTATTAAGTATTGGCTTTGCCTTCTT
>NW_015285379.1:0-323 GCF_001447785.1 Gekko japonicus | reverse complement strand
TGTGAAAGAGCCGCATGTGGCTCCCGAGAGCCGCAGTTTGACCGCCCCTGGGCCCACACCATGCTGCCTTCCCTCTCCAGCACTCCCTTGGGCCTCCAAGAAGCCAGTTTCTCTGCCCTAGGGGTGCCACGTGCCAGGCCACCCAGGTGGGGCTAGAGGTTGGGCTTGAGCTCCTTTGTGGGAGGGGCCTCCAGCAGCCCCTGGGTGCCCTTGGCAGCCATGTTTGCCTTTGCCATGGAGCAATTACAATGTAGGGATGTGGAGGAATTCTGTAGGGTTAATTCAGACACGGGGAAGCAGAGGCACTGGTCTTGTGTGTCTGC
>NW_015285378.1:0-323 GCF_001447785.1 Gekko japonicus | reverse complement strand
AGGAGATCTTCAGGCCCCACCTGGAGTTTAGTTACCCTATCACCGCCACCTGGAGCCACCAAACCACCAGCCAGGGCCCAGGTGAGCCCTTCCCTGCCTCTGGCCTTCCCGGCTTCCCTGGACACATCAAGGGATACTACGGGCCTTCTCTGGACCAGTCAAAAGGCTGGGCTTGTGGGGAGCTGGCTCGACCAAGACCCAGTGGAGCCATCCTGAGAAGCCCCCGTCACTCTCAAGATGCCCACAGCATCCCTGGCCACGTTTCTACAGCCAGAGAGTCCAGAATCTCTTCTCTGGGTCAAAGTCTCATAGAATCCTAGAAT
>NW_015285377.1:0-323 GCF_001447785.1 Gekko japonicus | reverse complement strand
TGGGCAAAAGCCCCACCTACTTTCTAGAAACACTTAGCGGGCCCAGGGGCACCATCTTGGGGACCCTGCTCTAACCATGTCGCTAGGCAGGCTCTCTCGATGAGCAGAGATGGGAGAAAAATGCAGTGTGGAATGTGGGAGGTGAGGCAGGAAAGGAGAGTGAGTTCAGGTCCCTCACCTGCACACCCTTTTAATGTTAAAATGAGACATTGTGCACATATCTTTGCTTTATATGTGAATCCGGCAGATCCGTGGATAAACAGATGTGTCTCCCTATGTCTAATTCTACCCTGGATGTTCTCCCCTTCTCCCCTTCCATAGTC
>NW_015285376.1:0-323 GCF_001447785.1 Gekko japonicus | reverse complement strand
CCCAAACTGTGTGTCATCCATTTGACTACTAAGAAATCTTACAGAATTGCTTGTCAGTTCTTGATGAATTATATTCAAAGTGGAACATTCCTTTGGGGGAGGACAGAAGCACTGGTGTTCACGGGCCCTGTGAGAACTCTTGAATAAGTAGAAACACTTGCAGTATCAAAGGAGAAGGAACAGCCATGAAACAATTAGAAATCCTTCGTGGACGGCTTCTTCCACAGTGCTGATTGACCAGCTTGCAGTTCTGGAAAAGCTGCATTCTGCTGAACGGTCCCCTTCCCTGCCAGCTGTGAAGCAGAACTAGAATCTTGTTTCCC
>NW_015285375.1:0-323 GCF_001447785.1 Gekko japonicus | reverse complement strand
GGTCTCAAGTCAAGGTCGATCACCGAACACAGGATCCAAGTAGATTCTGTACTGCTGAGCCACAGCCCCTCCGCTATCGGCGGAAATCTAGGACGGCTGTCCATGTTCACCACTACCTTGGATAGTACGCCATATGCCTGCTATAGCTTTCCACCATGTGCAATAATAGACGTGGCGTTTTCTAGGAGTTATCCAGCATTTACTGTGGGGAACTGGAATAGCTCAGGCATTCTTGGAACTGAGAAAACTAGCAGGATCTAGCACTCCGGCTTCATTTCAAGCAATGTTTCTGTGGTACAAATGTGTGTTTGTCTTGAGGACCC
>NW_015285374.1:0-323 GCF_001447785.1 Gekko japonicus | reverse complement strand
CAGTAATGCCTCTGTGTAAAAATGCCTCCCAAAGTGAACCGATGACTCCGCTTTTAAGATTATTACCACATGCTAACAAACAGGCTCAGGTTGCAGAAAGCCGACATACCAGTGTAAACTGGCCCAGCAGCTTGTTGTCCCCGGCCATCTCTCTCTCGCCCTGGTGGACTTTGATCTCCACTTGGGTCTGCCCATCAGCGGCTGTAGAAAATACCTGTACAAAGGAACACACAATTCACAGGGGCACAGTTATGGCGAAGTGGTATGCAAGCAAATAGGGACACGAACAAGACGGACAACCCAAAAGGGAACAGATAATCTTG
>NW_015285373.1:0-323 GCF_001447785.1 Gekko japonicus | reverse complement strand
AAGCTATAACAATGGGATTAAGAACTGTTAAGGAACACTACAGATTTGCCTCCACTTTATGCATTTAATTTTATCTATTAAAAGGTTCACACACACACACCTCTTATTAGTGTGTTCAGTGTTACTTAAAACTCACCATCCTTGCCTGATTCTGCTATTGTTGTATTGGGTGCGTATAAACTGAACACTGTCATTTTTAAAAATGTACTTTTAGGACTGGGTTAGATGACGATAAAGAAAAGCATAATTTAACATATATCGCTCAAACCAGTAATGCATCTTATTTAAATTTTATTGGGGGCCTGTGCGGTATAATGGTTACA
>NW_015285372.1:0-323 GCF_001447785.1 Gekko japonicus | reverse complement strand
CAAAGGGCATTTAGTGGTTTTATTCCCTTGCCTTCCCCTCTTTAAATAGGTTTTGAATAGTTCTCTGCTGATACTTTATTAAATTTATTATTTTGACTGCTACTTTTTATTATTTTGGTTGCTGTTATTTGTGACCATTTTAACTATGCTTGGCTGCTTCTTTTAATGAACACCGTGGCTCTTGCTTTTGTTTTCAGTGTTTAGTTTCATATGCCACCTCAAATAGCAGAAAGGCAGGATATAAATCCATACTCTGTATCTTTCTGGTGAGCATTCAAGCTCTGTTTTTCTTGCACAGAAGCTTATGTATCCAGCTATTGATT
>NW_015285371.1:0-323 GCF_001447785.1 Gekko japonicus | reverse complement strand
CAGCCAGTCTCTGGTAGACAGTCCTGGAACGTCCCAGCCCTAATACATAATGCCCAGGTTTGGAAGCTAAGTAGGTAGGCAAAATATATAAGGCTGGAACACTAGGGGTAGCCATCATGGAGCTTCCCCGGCTCTCCATTCCAATAGGATCAAGACAACCAAGGAATTTACCTCTTTGGTGGATATTTCTTCCTATGGGGTGAAGGGGAGGGGGGCAAACAAAGTATTCAAGATCTGGTTTCAGTGACTACTGAGTCAGCCAGGCAAAATGGACAAGGCTGGAATATGACAGTCCACACAGCTTCTCCTCTTCCCATCAGGAT
>NW_015285370.1:0-323 GCF_001447785.1 Gekko japonicus | reverse complement strand
AAAAATTCTTTTGCACCATTTGGTGCATATACGTTAACAATCAGTGTCTTTTTTTGATACATCATAATTTCTACTCCAAGATATCTACCCTCTCTGTCCTTAAAAATTTCTTTAGGATTCAAATGTTTTTTAACATATGTCACTGTTCCTTTAACTTTTTTGTCGGCTGATGAGTAAAATTCTTCACCAAGCTTCTTATTAATCAAATATTTACAATCCAATTTTCTAATACGAGTTTCTTGCAGGCAGATGATATCACATTTCTGTTTCTCCAACCAATGTCGAATTAATTTTCTCTTATTAGGTGAATTTAATCCATTCAC
>NW_015285369.1:0-323 GCF_001447785.1 Gekko japonicus | reverse complement strand
TAAGTCAGCTGTGATTTGATGGCAAAAGCAGCAACAAACCAACATCATATCAGCCACAACAACACTATTGGTTAATTCACAAACTTGGTTAGCTGAGGCTCTTCTATGAACGGCAGAGAACTGGGTATGGGACTCTTTCCTTAAATTTGAGGTAATCTTTATTGATGAATTATTTTCTTTTTTAAAAACTCAAAATGATATGGTCTCATATGCCACTTGGACATTATAGGCCAAAAACTGTATATCCGTAGGCCCAGTTAGTCAAGGACTGCCCCACATTTTCTTCCAATAATTGTTAGAGAATTTGGGCAGAAGAACTTTAG
>NW_015285368.1:0-323 GCF_001447785.1 Gekko japonicus | reverse complement strand
CTTCAGTCTCCCACCCATCAAGGTCTATGTGAGTTTGCAGAACGGGTTCATACAGTGTTAGGTATGCAGCTTAGAGAGAGTGGCAGATCCCCAGATCAAGATGAATTTCTCCCCTTCCCCCAAATCAGTTTTTCCAGTCAAATCATGCCATCCACTTCCTGCTTGGAAGTGCTGGGAGTCACTGCCAGCAAGAGAGGACAACATTGACCTAGTTGGACTAATAGCCTGACCGAGTGTAAGGCGACTATATATTAAAGATGATCTCAAGATCCAACAATCAAAATCCAGACAGCCAGTGTGGTGTAGTGGTCAGAATGTTGGTT
>NW_015285367.1:0-323 GCF_001447785.1 Gekko japonicus | reverse complement strand
ACAGTAGAGAAAGGTAACGAGCCAGTTTTTCCCAACAGCTCCATGACTCTGGAGAATTTGGGAGTGGCAGCTCTGAGATGGCTGCAGTTTAACAGAACGAAGGTCACCAGATAGAGAAACTTCTTTGGTTCAGGGTTACGCAACACTGAAAACTATTCAAACTGTTGGTTAGCAAGGAAGGAAAACAAGTGTCTGCTAATTCTCTACTGCCCTCTGGTGGTATGCAACTGCTCTGCTCCATTTGTTAAATGAATTGCATCAAGTTCATTTATGTATATAGTCAATATCTGAATCGCCCCTTCCCTACAATGTAAGGCTCTAGG
>NW_015285366.1:0-323 GCF_001447785.1 Gekko japonicus | reverse complement strand
GGAAGGGAGAGGAGTTTGTAAGCAGCTCTCTCGGCCCCTATCTCTTCTTTTTTGTGACATATGGTTAGAGGATGTCAACAATCGCCCTTCAGTCCACAGGAACTCCATATCCTAACATTTCTGGGCTTGACTGCCTGCAGTGGCGGTTGTCTCATTTGGCTGAAATACACGCCGCACCTGGCAAGATGTTCCTTATTGATCGTATCCCTTTGCAGCTGAGGATCGATGGAAGGGCCATGTCTGGTGTTTTTTCTCTCCCTTGCACTGGGAAGGGAAGCGCATTGTGTGTCTTTCTCTCTCTCGCTGAGCGTGGCACTCTAGCT
>NW_015285365.1:0-323 GCF_001447785.1 Gekko japonicus | reverse complement strand
ACTTGTACTGCATACAGGTTTATATACAACTGCACCACATTTCATTGTGAATTTTTTTAAAAGATATCTAATATGGGAAAGCTTAGAAACTAAAGTGCTTCATATTTTACAGGATATAAGCCTTTCCCCCGCTATGGCTATAAACCTTCACCACCCAATGGATGTGGTTCTCCCCTCTTTGGTGTTCATGTAAGTATCCCCTTCTTTATATGTACACTGATATTCATGTAACATTAATGTGTGTGTTGAAGGGTGTTAAATTTTAAATGTGTTTGGGTTAACTCGATAAACTGACTTGGTAAATATTCATATTTGCACCAGGG
>NW_015285364.1:0-323 GCF_001447785.1 Gekko japonicus | reverse complement strand
TACAAAGGTAAACACACACATGCATACACACGATTATATCTTGTGGTGTGTTTATACCTGTGGCACTGAGGTGGCAGCAGAAGCCAGAGGAGGCCCCATATACTGGGCAAAAGGGAGCAGTTGTTCTTGGACAGTGTGGAGCCCCTCTCAAGAAGGCAGTAGCAGCTTGATGGTCCCTGCAGGAGCAGGGGTGCACCAACTGCAGGAACTCTCCCTCTCACTGGCTCAAATAATTAGCTGTGGGCATGGTGGACAGCAAGGACCCCTGGAAATCCCTATGCTAACCCAGCTGGGGTGGGGCAAGGCAAGTAAGGGGTTAAGAG
>NW_015285363.1:0-323 GCF_001447785.1 Gekko japonicus | reverse complement strand
AATTGAAAATTTTTATCTTTATTGAGAACAAGAGTAATGCCATAACAAAACTTTAGAAGTAAATTGAATAACTTGGTAATAGCATAACAATTTTGGAAACAGATGTATAACTTGAATATAACAACCTTCAATATTGAGCAGTATGATGAAGATATAGCTCATAAAGGGATATAGTAAATGTATCGAACACTGTTAACAATTTTAGCATTTACAGATACAATATGTGACTAATACTCATTATTAGAAACGTTTAAACCTTTGTTGTCATATAAAGATATGGATAATCATAACCAGAAAGATTTCCTAGGTGAAGTTTGTAATAT
>NW_015285362.1:0-324 GCF_001447785.1 Gekko japonicus | reverse complement strand
GTTCACCGCTCCAAGTCCTGTAAACCTCATTTCAGACGCCTCAGCAATAGCTATATTAAAACCCTGAACCTGGAACAGTAATTAACAAGTTACACAATGCCAATTATTTTTAATCTTTACACCACCGCTTACAATTCCTTCCCGAGAAATTGTGCAAGGCCATCAGAATTCAGCCTCCACCCCCCGGCGTCGTTGGCCTGGTTCTCAGAGCCGTATTTGATGTCCTTTCCTGTGGTTATTAAAGTTTTGGTTGACGCTGGTGAGGGGGAGGACGATTTGAACTGGGATCATGCTGTTGCTGCGAGAGTTGGACTATAAGGAAGG
>NW_015285361.1:0-323 GCF_001447785.1 Gekko japonicus | reverse complement strand
CCCGTGTACATTTGTCATTACAAACATAGGCTCTCTGCGCATGACCCTGTTGCAACGTTCCTGATGGTGCAGAGAGACCTTGTGCATATACAAAGTATGTTTTATAGGCTCTTTCCTTGGTTGTGACAAACATATTTGGGGTTGTGACAGGGGAGAGAGAGGATCAAGCACAAGTCAGTCCCCCACCTCTCTCAATATGTGTATACTCTGTAGTTTGTAATGATCGCGCCTACTGTGGCAAATATATAAAAATCTATAAGCACATTCCATTGTGGCCTGACCTGGATGGCTAGCCTGATCTTGGAAGCTAAGCATGGTCAGCC
>NW_015285360.1:0-323 GCF_001447785.1 Gekko japonicus | reverse complement strand
GATGTCCTCCGTGCTCGACAACAGCTGACCACAGCTGGGATGGGAAGAGGTGAACAGGAGGAACTGGACGTGGAGCTTCGAACCCCGCAGGAAGCTCGCCGGCTGGAAGTCTGTGCAGGAGTGGGGCCTCACGAGGCTTTCGGGGCCTGAAAGGAGAGCAAGCAAAGCGAGCGGGAGCAGAGGTTCTCACGGCGGGTTTGGTGGAGGGAACCAAGCTTGTGTGAGATCGTCACGGGGGCCTTGAAGACCAAGGATCGGCTCCTACGGCCAACAAAGCTTCTCCAATGCTCCCCATGTTCCACTAGGGTTGCCAGCCTCCAGGT
>NW_015285359.1:0-323 GCF_001447785.1 Gekko japonicus | reverse complement strand
TCGGCCGGCCCCATGGCATAAATCTTCCCTTTAGGCAATTTTGCCCCTGGAATGAGTTCAATGCTACAGTCCGTTTTTCTATGAGGGGGCAACTCTTCCGCCTCCTCCTCCCCAAACGCTGGGGCCAGGTCATGATATTCCGGAGGCAGAACTTCCATGTCAGCGGGAGTTAGCAATGCGCATGGGAAGTTCACAGGAGGGGGATCTCCCCACCCCCCATCCCACTTGTGCGACTTGCACTTTGGCGACATGAAGTTAACTTTCCCTTCTTCCCAAAGAATGTATGGGTCATGGCTATACAGCCAAGGGGCTCCCAACACCAG
>NW_015285358.1:0-323 GCF_001447785.1 Gekko japonicus | reverse complement strand
AATTTTAGATGTGAAGTGGTTAATGACAACAGTGGGTATTGTATCACATTACCCAGCATACGATCCGTGGAGTTTCCTCACATACTTTAGTGACCTTTGTCTTGTACACAGCTCACTGGATGCTTCCAGGAAGTGAGAATCCCAAAATGCATAGTTGAACTCACATATGAATTCAGTTTCATTGCTTACAGCAAGCAAAAGCAGTACTGGGGCTTTGTATTAGGAGCACTAGTTTATCACTCTCACATTACTCAGGCTGTGATCATATGCACGATTAGACCTGCCATAGGCGGAAATGCCGGGTGGATTTAAAGGGCGCAGTC
>NW_015285357.1:0-323 GCF_001447785.1 Gekko japonicus | reverse complement strand
CACTGCAAAAACAATCTTGATGAAGTGATTGCATTAAAACTGCCCTTTTGAAGTTTTTAAAATCAAAAGTGCCCAAATGCATAGATAAAATACCAAACAGAAGAAATCTTGACTCTTTCCGTTCTTGTAAGAACTTGCCCACACTTTAAGGTCAGTTTTAGAGGTAGCGTTGGGGATAGGGGTGTGCATTCTGAAATCCCATTCTGATCTTATGGAATAGTAAAACAAATATGGGATTCAGCCATTATAAAAAGCATCTCCCCAAAAATCCATGTTGTTTTTAGTGTTCAGGTGCTTACTACCAGTAGCAGGTGCCTTTTTTT
>NW_015285356.1:0-323 GCF_001447785.1 Gekko japonicus | reverse complement strand
GAGCAGGGTAGCGTAGGTCCATCGAGGCCGTGTTTCCACTGGGGTGTAACAGGTCTGTTGAACTAGGACTCGGAAAGCCTGGATTCAAATTTCCTCTCTGGGCCTAACTACCAGCTATGTTTTTCTTCCATTCTGTCCCGGTCTGCCCAGGTTCTGAGATTCAGTTGTGTGCTGTTTCCCAGGCACGTGAGGGCCCAATCCAGATCAGGAACATGGAAGGAGAGAGAGGCGTAAGTCTTCATCCCTGTGCCATTTTCCCAAACTGGGAGTCACCATTTGCTCCACTGGGGAAGCTTACCTATAGTCAGGGCTATTTTTGGGCA
>NW_015285355.1:0-323 GCF_001447785.1 Gekko japonicus | reverse complement strand
CCTAATGATTTTCCTCTAGACAGACGTCATCTATTGTTAAGGGTATTCTGCTTTTGTACCAGATGCAATGGTGTGAACTAATTTAGTCCAATCCGACAAAGGACATACATATATGGAAACAGGCTTCCATGCATGTATGCATGGATTATGAATTGCCCACACAGAACAGAAACAAGCATACATCAACATTTGCATTGAAAGCAAGTCATTAAATATGGTAATGGCTTTGCGTGGATTTATATCCACATTCTTAGAATCAGATAGAATGTATGTATCCCCTTTTCTAGTCTGAACCTCTTGTTACATATAACTATCTCAAGATC
>NW_015285354.1:0-323 GCF_001447785.1 Gekko japonicus | reverse complement strand
GGATCTTAAGTTCAACAAAAAGTTATGTTTAGGATATACTGGATACCACAACAACTCTTTAGCAAAGGACTGAGTAAAATATCTAACTGTTCGCACTGTATCTCACAGGGTATGTTCCTTAAACATATGCTTTGCGTTTGTTCGGTCATTTTTTTTTCCTGGGAAGAAGTTATTACTCATATGAAATTTTTATTAGAACGTTCATTGGTTTTTAAGGATAATTATGCGCTTTAAAACTACCTGTCAGTCTTGTGGAGGTTAACTGGTGGTTAACCAAAATGGATCCTCTGGGCCCTTACTACAACTAAAAGACTCATATTACA
>NW_015285353.1:0-323 GCF_001447785.1 Gekko japonicus | reverse complement strand
AAGGGTTGCAATTTGCTAGAGACATCCTCATTCTTTGCAGCATCCCGTCATCCACCTTCCCAGCACAGCAGGGTTTTTTTTTCATATGCTCCGTTACTTTTGTGATTTGTGTTATTTTATAACTAGGGAAACCACACAGACAAGGCCTTGAAACCTTCATCCAAACTTCAGCTGAACAACTTGACTGCTGTATAAATCCTCACAATATGCTATTGTGAAGACAGTCAACACAGGAAAACTGTTTTCAGCAGGCAATGGGTTGAATTCGCACAAATGTCCACTTGTGGTAGAGCTCTAGTGCATGTGGAAGCGCAAATGAAAGA
>NW_015285352.1:0-323 GCF_001447785.1 Gekko japonicus | reverse complement strand
GTTGTTGTTTGCAGTCACACCCCAGTTAACGCTGGTGCAAGCAGATCCAATAAAGGCGATAAAGGTACCTTGGCGATATTTCAAAAGCAGCTCCCAGATCCCTCGGCGAGAATAAGGATCGACACCCGCTGTTGGCTCATCCAGAATGACAACTTTAGAGCCACCTACGAAGGCCAGCGCTACAGAAAGCTTTCTCTGCATGCCACCTGCAAAGCCAAGCCCGGGAACAGAATTAATGTAGTTTAGTTTGTCTGGTGCGTTTCAACCTGCCCTTGGAGAAAGGAGCTCTCTCTCTCCCCCTTCCCCATTTTATCCTCACAACT
>NW_015285351.1:0-323 GCF_001447785.1 Gekko japonicus | reverse complement strand
CACCTACTCACACAGTTTGTGGAGGTCCTGCAGTCAACTATAACATGCCCTGCAGTCAACTGTTAACTACTTTTGCATGCCAGCTATCAAATATAATAAAATCCTAAATACCATTGAACATCAGCTGTCGAATGCTGTCAAGTACTAAATCCCATCACATGCCATTTATCAAATACTGTGACCTCTAATTTATCAAATATTAAGTATTGAAATGAAATATTAATGTCAAATACCAAACGCTGAATGATCATTGGATGTCAAATACAGATATCAACAATTTCGTGACTATTTGGTGAATATTCAGATATGCAGAGAATGCCTAA
>NW_015285350.1:0-323 GCF_001447785.1 Gekko japonicus | reverse complement strand
ATCTGACCTCATTTTCCTGCCCTCTACACCTGCATACTTAGACCAGGATTTATAGGTGGTTTATACCTTCAGCCTAACTACGAGTCTTAATATGTCTTCTATTTCCTCCCATGGTGAAAAGAGAGAGAAAGCAGAGCAAATACAAATTCTAGGATGTTCTCCATTTGATTTCCCTGAACATGATTCTGTACATGAATTGTCTACACAGTGCTTCACAGAGCAGTAGCTCCTGCCTCTGAAGAGATCTTGGAGAATTCGATGCTGGAGCAGAGGGTTGCCAACCTCCAGGTATTGCTGGAGATCTCCTGGTATTGTAACTGATC
>NW_015285349.1:0-323 GCF_001447785.1 Gekko japonicus | reverse complement strand
TGCAAAATACACTTGTTGCCCTTTTCAAACAAAGTAATGATCATACATCCTGACATGATCACATGTAATGTGATCAGAGCCCCAGAGGCATAATGTCTGAAAATGAGTTATATTATTTCCAGGGAAGCGCATGCTTGATTATGGCCCTTAGTGAGAGAATCAGGAATGCAGCCATGGCAACGCAAAGTTCTACTGATTAGCAGACACTGGCCTTAGAAGAAGGGTCAGAAGAGACTCCCATGCCACTTCCAAGCCTTTGCAAATGTGCCCTCATCTTCTGAGCTGCACTCCCCCAACACACTGTCAGAACCCACAGCCAACAA
>NW_015285348.1:0-323 GCF_001447785.1 Gekko japonicus | reverse complement strand
TTCTGAGATCTGATGGGATCGGGCTTGCCCGGGCCCTGTTTTGTTGGAACAAAGTAAACATTTAAACACGGTGGGCCAGGGAATCTGATTTCTTATTAAACACAGAAAGAAACCCACTGAATTTAATGGAGCCAAGTTAGTCGATAGGACATTCTGGTTTGATGCTGGGCTTGATCCTACTTGTACAAAACCGATGATGCTGAGTTTTTTTTCTTTCGGGAAGCCAAATCCAGCAGCGAGTGACTCAGCTCTGGAAGGAAATGTAATACTGTGGTGAGATTTACTGGGCTAAGGTTTAGGCGTTTTTGGACTCGGCTTCGGGG
>NW_015285347.1:0-323 GCF_001447785.1 Gekko japonicus | reverse complement strand
CCCACAGGCCAGAGCCCACAAAGCACAAGCAGGATCCGGGACCAGGGCAGGGCAGAGCTGGTATTTATCAAGCCGCTGCCCACCTCTCGGGTAAAAGGTTTTTATGCATATGTGAAGTTCAAAGCCGAGCTCTCCTGGCAGAGAGTCTCCGGTTTCCAGGCTCAAAGGCAGCTTAGAGGGCGGCAATACGCAACCTATCTCAGAAGACCCCGTGGGGCAGGGAGGAAAGCGAGGACTGCCACGTTTCTTCCGGAGTCTGGAGTTCAGTGCCACTCAGGAAAGGGTCGAGGAGCACTCTTGAGAACTGCCCGTGAGAGAACAGC
>NW_015285346.1:0-323 GCF_001447785.1 Gekko japonicus | reverse complement strand
ACTACAATGCCCATGAGGCACGGTGACAATGCACATGCATGAATTATTCTGTATCTGAACAATTCGCCTGCCTTTGCCATTATGGAACACCAAGTCAGGCAGCCGAAAGAGGCACAGACACTTCACATCTGTAAGGCACTCAAGCATGAAATGTTAGTATTTTGTGCATTTGAGTAACGCAGTGAACAGCAAATGGGGAAGAAGTCGTGGAAGCAAAGGGATGCCATGGGAAAGAAGCATGCGTCATTGGAGTTTCTTTGCACAAACACATAAACTGTACAAACCCAGGCAAACATTTTGTTAAAAATTCAGCTGTGTTGATT
>NW_015285345.1:0-324 GCF_001447785.1 Gekko japonicus | reverse complement strand
GCAGGAGTGTTCTGTTCCACTGACAGAAGTGCTTTAAGTGAGTGGAAATGTTAAGTCTGGATCCAACCCTATGTAAACAACAAAACTGACTCTACCGTGAACCAGTAGTTTACCGTCTTCCAGTTGCCTTCTTCTAGACCTCATGACAATGTTTATGAAGAGGGATGGATTAGAATGGGAATCCCAATTTGGTTCTTCTCTTTTTTTCAGTATTACCGATGCATTTTACTGATCCCAGACATCTATAATAAACAGCACGTGAAAGAAGTGGTAAATATGATCCTAATGAAGATGGGCTTCTCAGGTAGTAATGCAGCATCTGCC
>NW_015285344.1:0-323 GCF_001447785.1 Gekko japonicus | reverse complement strand
AAAAAAAAAAAAACCACAAACCTTCACATCGACAAGTTACTAGCAGTTTTTCTTTTTTAAAAAGGATACGGAACATGGCTGCTTAAAAACGGGAGGAGTCATGAGAGAAGCCTGTTCTGTGTAGGCATGGATTCTGTGACGGCGTAACAGAGCTAAGGCAGAAATGCAAAAGTCCAGGGGTCCAGGACCATTGGGTGGGCATCTCACAGTGCAAACCCTATGCAGAGTTGCGCCACTGGAAGCATGGGGCCTAAGGGGCCTTCCGCAGTTACAGCTGATCTCCAGATGACAGGGATTTGTTCCTCTGGAGCAGGGCTTTTTTT
>NW_015285343.1:0-324 GCF_001447785.1 Gekko japonicus | reverse complement strand
ACTGCTTTCAAAGTTCATGGAAGTTTGTGGTTTGGTTCGTGCCCATCCATAGCTATATCCTTTCCCCCAGTTTATCTGCTTCGTGGTCTCATAAGGCTGTCATTCACAAGTGTGAATTTCAGATACATAATTCTATTTGATTACACTCAAAGCTGGATCAGGCCTTTAAAGAGACATGAAGTAAAATGGATAGAGAATGAAACAAAAGAGCTTCCGGTTTTGGCGATCTCCATGGTAGTAGCCTTCTCCCGGACCTCCAGGAGAAGCCTGCAAGTGGCCATGGGTGGGAGGGAGCACGATTGTCCATGCCACCCCAGGAGCCTG
>NW_015285342.1:0-324 GCF_001447785.1 Gekko japonicus | reverse complement strand
GAAGGTCCCAGGTTCAATCCTGCCATCTCAAGTTAAAAGGAACTGTTCATAGGTGATGTGAAAGATGTCTGCCTGTGACCTTGGACAGCCATTGCCAATCACAATACTGACTTTGATGGCCTGATGACCTGATTCAGTATAAGTCAGCTTCATTATGTGTGTTGTGAAGATAGAACAGACAGGGATGATACTTAAATGGCAACTTGAGCTCTTTGGAGGATGAAAGAACAAAAGGATTATTAACACACACAACCTTACACTTCAATCCTATACACATTTACTTGAATGTAGGATTATGGCCCAGGCTAGCCAGTTTGGTGTAGT
>NW_015285341.1:0-324 GCF_001447785.1 Gekko japonicus | reverse complement strand
TGTAATCCGCCTTGAGTCGCAGGGAGAAAAGTGGGCAATAAATAAATACATAAAGTCGAGATGTCGTTATTTCAGGTGGGATGGAATGCCTTACATGTTATTTTTATCTCACCCTTCCTCCAAGGCGGTTGGGCTGACATACGTGATCCTTCCTCTGGTGTAGCCTTGCAGCTGCCCACTGACGATGGTTAAGCTGAGCAAGAGCGGCTGGCTCATCCAGCAAGTGTCACGCCAGCCTGGGTGGGGATTTGGACCCACAACTCCACAGTCAAGACCAGGGGTGGCCAAACCTGTGTAACACAAGAGCCACACAGAATAAACATC
>NW_015285340.1:0-324 GCF_001447785.1 Gekko japonicus | reverse complement strand
GAATTAAATACTCTTGTTTGCAACCATTTAACTTTTTGCCCAGGTGAAATCATTTGTTATTCACATTTTTAAAAGGAGGAAATTTGTTGAATGGAAAGGCAATAACTGGCGCTACCTACTCAAGCATCATTACTTCCCCACAGTCTTATTAACATTTCTGTCTGTGCTAGGGGAAAACTTTGCTACTTGAAAGTATCTGGAAAAAAATGTACGTGTTTCAAGAGATCAAAGGTACGTAACGAAGAGACTATTTTTCCTGCCTCAAACCTTGTTTGGCACCCAGAGAACAGATGTGTTACAGTAGCTTCGGTTCATCAGCACAAT
>NW_015285339.1:0-324 GCF_001447785.1 Gekko japonicus | reverse complement strand
TTTTTTTCTCCCTTGGTAGAGGTTGAAGCTGCCCAGGTGGGATGCCATTTCCAACTGGGAAAGTCAAACCCCAGAAGTATACATGCAGGCCACACACAAAACAAATGCAAGGATTGGTATTTCTGGCAAGTTTAGATAATAGCTTATTTTTGCAGCTAAATGACACTGTCATGAATGCCCAAATATTGCATGCAGTTAGGCCCTGAGCTCCGTTACTCATGATGATAATCATAGGGGAGTAATAGTCCAGAGACTACAGCAGCTTGCTGGATATATAAATTTCAAACCTCTTCCCTTTGGCTTGTGCTTTGCTTTATAATAGCA
>NW_015285338.1:0-324 GCF_001447785.1 Gekko japonicus | reverse complement strand
GAAACAGTCTGGGATGCATTCAAAGCATATCTGAGAGGATGTTTCATAAACCATGAGGCCTGGAGAAGAAAGCAAAGAAGGAAAGATTACGAGAAAATGCAAAATCAAATACTGAAAGAAGAAGAAAAACTCAAAAAAATAACGATAGGTAAAGAGGAAAGCTATACTAAATTAAAACTACTACAGCACCATATGAATTTAATATTAAATGAAGAACTGGCTAAGAATATAGAATACACCAAACAATACTATTTTGAGAACGCAAATAAGCCCACGAGATGGTTAGCATATAAACTCAAGAAGCAGGAAGAAAGAAAGGTGATA
>NW_015285337.1:0-324 GCF_001447785.1 Gekko japonicus | reverse complement strand
AAAGCTTTTCAAACAGGAACAGAGAAGACGAAGACGAAGGACCAAGGGCTCTCCCTGCACCGAAGACAACTTCAGCCAGCAGGTGAATGAAGGGTGAATCTGACAGCCGGAGCGTTCACGTTCGAAAGCTCCCCCAAATCTTGTTGGTTTCCAATGTGTTACCGGACTCAAATCTAGCTCTTTGACTGCAGCCCAGCAAAAGCCACCTCCTTCATTCAGAGCCTCATTCTTTCCTTAACTTTCCTCCCAGGGGCTTGCAAGACAGTTGTGCCCGTGGCTCATGGCCAGGAAAAACTAGCCAAGGCTCCCTCTAAGCTGTGGAGT
>NW_015285336.1:0-324 GCF_001447785.1 Gekko japonicus | reverse complement strand
ATATGAAATAAGAAAAGCTTCCTTCAGCATGAGCTGCCAAAAAAGGCATTTATTAAAGGAAAATATATTAAAACTCTTAAGCGACATACAATTTCTTTTTTCTCTCCTGTAAGATATTAAATGGACATTGGGTGAACTATCTAAACAACTACTTTAAATGTATGAAAAACTGCACAGGTAAATACGATGGTTCGCAGAAAAGATTTAAGTGCAGCAGTAGTGCACTATGTGTTGGTTGGTCCTAATAAAGATAAAATATTAAAAAGTATTGAAAAGATTTTAAGACTCACAGAAATCACATACTGAACATCCAGATTAACGAAA
>NW_015285335.1:0-324 GCF_001447785.1 Gekko japonicus | reverse complement strand
CTGGAAATGGCCAATACATAAGGGAATGAATATATATATGTGTGTGATTATTAGTCACATAAACCAGTAGATTACCTGTGGAAGTACTTGGACAGGAAAATATGGGAGGGACAAATGTCCATCAGTATCCACATTCCGGAAGGGTATAAAGAAATATTTAATGCATTTCAAATACAGAAACAAGCCTTTAAGAAATATTACCTAGACACATTTTAGTTGGTTTGCTGACCCAGTTTGGAACTGAAACTACCTTAGTTAACCTAACTGGTTACCTTTCAATGGGAAGGACATATATGAGAGAGAGATCATGTTGATTGTCCTGAA
>NW_015285334.1:0-324 GCF_001447785.1 Gekko japonicus | reverse complement strand
CACTTGCAGGCAGGGAGGGTGTGTGTGCGCATGCATGCAAATGGAGAAGGGAGCTACGATCCTGGACGTCCATCTTTCCCCAATTCTCCTGTGTTGAGAGCCCATTCCCTGGCTCAGGACACAGCTGCTGCTGAGCTTGTTGGACAGGGGTGATAAAAAGAGGCCTGTCCCAAGTGTTGCCGGGTGCCCAGCTTCCCACGCTCTAAGGCTCAGTTCCTGGGACCTTATGAAGTCACATGCCGTACAGCCTACTTCGTTCCCATCAAGGAGGATTCCAGGGACACCAGCCTCCAAATGGGACCCGGGGATCCCCTGGAATTACAG
>NW_015285333.1:0-324 GCF_001447785.1 Gekko japonicus | reverse complement strand
GACATGACTGAGCACCTAAACATTATCTGGGTTTATTGTTCAACCTACGATTCTTTTGGTGAGGGTGGAGAAGTTACCTCTGCCTTCCTATTTTTGAACAACTCAAGAACATCTTATGCTGGCAGAGCCTAGATGGCGAAGAGAAGTGCTCTTATTTCATTCAGTATTTTCCTAAGTATTTCGCACCATCTGCATAATGGGATCTTAAGACTTCCTTTTTCCTTGTCACAGCACTAAAGAAGGAAAAAGATCACAAAACATCTGGCAGCCTCAGTACTATCATTTGACTGAACCCTTGCTACTGGTGTTGCTAATGGAGACCTG
>NW_015285332.1:0-324 GCF_001447785.1 Gekko japonicus | reverse complement strand
CTTCCAAGATCTGACAAGTTTGGGCTATAGTACACCATTCCACATCCTGTATTAACTCATAGGCAATTTAAAACCTTACTTCCTGAAAATACAGAGGGATATTTGGCATCCCTGGAATTTATTGCATACTAGAGCAGGCAGAAAGAGTCACAGTTAACAGAGAGGTTTGCGTTTGACACCCCAGGGCAGGTAGATAGGAATGACAAACAGAGAAGGACTAGCTGATGTTTGGGTGACCTAAGAAAGGCAGGCAGCAGCTGCATGTAGAAAGGGTAGAGCTGTATATTTGGCAACCCCAAAATGATAGGCAGCAGGGCACAATGG
>NW_015285331.1:0-324 GCF_001447785.1 Gekko japonicus | reverse complement strand
GCGCAACTCCTTAGTTTCCCACTAAATACTGTTTGCTGCAATATCTTCAGGGAGATAATATTGCTTCTCCTCCTCCTCAGATATATCACATACAGAACCTCGTTTTAGTGAGATCTTAGGCAACTATATTTATCATTAAATGAGTAAGGACCTATTTCATTGCTAATTTCATTCCATGTTAAAGTAAATACCAGTCGGATTTTACATTCTATTCTCAAATTCTTCCACAAAAATTGTCCAGTGACAGGTGGTGTTGGAATCTATCCATTTACTTACAGAACTCAAGGAGACTAACACAAGGCTAAACACAAGTCAAGGCGCTTA
>NW_015285330.1:0-324 GCF_001447785.1 Gekko japonicus | reverse complement strand
CTCAAGAAACGGGGGTTTGTTGGTAAGAACAAAAGTAGGATTATGTGCTTGTAGCTGGTTTGTTACCCACAATTGGTACTACCTGTAGTTCGTTGTGATGTCTGAATTCACATCACAGTTTGTTGAGTAATGTCATCCCTCATGGCTGCCAGGGCACAGAGGTGTCAGTATATAGGGAAAATACCCTCCTCACTGGGATTCAGGAAGAAAGAGGCAAACTGGAGTTTACACATAAACCAGGATTTGCTATTTACATTTGGTAGACTAACCAGAGTTTGTTGAATAAAATACAGCTCGTACAAACCAAAGTTTATTGTGCTCTTG
>NW_015285329.1:0-324 GCF_001447785.1 Gekko japonicus | reverse complement strand
TATGACTTGCCCAAGGTCACTCAGCGAGCTCCCATAGCACAAGTGGGGATACAACATTCTTAACCACTATACCATACATATATTACAGTATGTGTAATATATGTGTTACACAGGGGATTTCTGAATACAAATATGGAATACACACAGATTCTTATTTATGCTAACAGACTGAGTGACATAGTCACAAACAATGCTTACATGTAGGTTCAAATTTGGATTGCTTTTAAAAAAGTAAACTTTAGAGCTGGATTATGTCTTAGGCCAATATACATGGCCACCCACGCAGGTCCACATACAGACAACACAATCACTGGATCTAACAAC
>NW_015285328.1:0-324 GCF_001447785.1 Gekko japonicus | reverse complement strand
GCAAAAACAGTAAAGACAATAATAATAATTTCTCTTTAGAAGATAATATTTAGTTTCTGTAGACACTACTTATCACAGTTTTGGGAAAGTTTTTGAAGCCCTGCTAAAGGTATGAACACATAGTATAGGTGAGGCTAAAAGAAATGACAAGTGTCACTGTGACAAAATACATTGTGCATATATGTGAAATATAGGCAAGATACCTGCCAATTTTTGCAGGTGTAACGAGGCCATGAACAAGCTTGCTACAAGCACAAGTGTTAATTAAGCCTTCCTAACCTCACTTTAAAAAATGTGGATGCCAGGACTGGTTGCAGAAAGAAG
>NW_015285327.1:0-324 GCF_001447785.1 Gekko japonicus | reverse complement strand
TGCATTCTCCTCTTACAGCTTTCAGCTACTCAATTTCACCTTGAATGAAAACAGCTCTTGTGAGTTGCCCAGAGAAGCAGGACTTCAATCACACCACTGCAAGCCACCTGAGTCCTCTGCCCTTTTAATTTTAACTCAGGCTGGTTCCCCACATCCAACCAGCCTCTCAGACACCTCCCTAGTAGCTCTACCCCAAACTGGAATTTATCCCAGTCCCAATTCTGATGGTCTATAGGACCAATAATATTCAAAGGGCCCTTTCACCCAGCGATTCAGATTCAGAAACCCTTGAGAACCAAGAGTGGACTCTGTCTTCCCCAAGGA
>NW_015285326.1:0-324 GCF_001447785.1 Gekko japonicus | reverse complement strand
GAAATACTGGAGTTGCCATGTTAAGACCTGTGGGGGAATTTGCTTTAATTTCCAGTTTCAAATATCAGCAACCTAATGGAGCACTTGCTCCAAAGGGAGACGAACAGATTTTCCTGAATCCTCTTTATTCCTTCCGGTCTTCTATTGTTTTCTGGGATCCTACAACTAAGAACAAAGCTGCTTACGTACTGACGTTCCATAGAGGAGAGAAGATGGGCTGTCATCTCCTTGAAGTCTCGATTCCTGCAATGATATCAGCACTCCTGCTTTGGGGGGGTAAGAAGGAGAGTGGCTGGGGAGCTGTAAGGCTCAGCAACACAGTCC
>NW_015285325.1:0-324 GCF_001447785.1 Gekko japonicus | reverse complement strand
AGCCCTGAGCTATATTGCCTGCAATTCAGAGGGGGAATTTATCTGCAAGGACAACGATTGTTGGTGTCAGTGTGGCCCCAAATTCCCAGAATGCAACTGCCCATACATGGATATTCAAGCTATGGAGGAGAACTTACTTCGCATAAGTGAAACCTGGAATGCTTACAACAGCGAGTTTGAAGACTCAGGTGTGATATTTATGTAACTTTTTATACCATTGTGTGGGATACCTCCTACAGTTGCCTTCTGCTAAATGAGGTGCCTTGTCCCAGTGAAGGACAACTTGGTCTGTTGGAGCAGAGTTCCTTACTTTAGTAAGTTTCA
>NW_015285324.1:0-324 GCF_001447785.1 Gekko japonicus | reverse complement strand
CCCAGACAAGAAGCCATTTTGCCATATCTTTTTTTGCCAGATCTTAGCATATCTTTGACCACCTGCATGAGCTTGCACTCACTGGTTGTATGCACACTGTGGTAAATTATGAGACTAATGTTCTTTATTTAGTTAGATATTTTTACCCTCCTTTTTCTCCCCGATGGAGACCCAAAGCAGCTTAAAACATTGCTGTCCCCTTCTTGATTTTATCCTCACAACCCTTCTGTAATGTAAGTTTGGCTGAGAGAAAGCATCTGGCCCCAAGGTCACCAAGCAAGCTTCTACACCAGAATGGGAATTCGAACCTGGGTCTTCCAGATC
>NW_015285323.1:0-324 GCF_001447785.1 Gekko japonicus | reverse complement strand
AGATCGTCCGCCTCACCAAGCTTGTTCTACAGGTCCCACGTTCGTCATTGCCGACCGCTGGACATTCCTCATCGGAAAGCACTGGGCCCAGATTAACAAGTCTCACAGGGTCCTTTGACGTCCCGCATTTAGGCATGCCAACAAATCAAACGCGACAATGCTTTCCCCGCCAGCTCAAGCAAGCAATCAGCATTCATCTTGCGTGTGATCTACCAGCAGGGATCACCTTGACGGTACAAGACAGGCACGTTAGCTGGGCCATCCTGACGTGGAGCCAAAGGTGTGGAGGGAGAAGAAATGAGAGTAAATAGGCTAAATCATTTT
>NW_015285322.1:0-324 GCF_001447785.1 Gekko japonicus | reverse complement strand
GAGAGGGAGAGTGAAAGGAGAAAGAAAAAAATAACAAAATTGCCATCAGCGAAGGTGTGATATATCCTGTCATATCCGGGGAAACCCAGAAAAGATGGAAAACCCAGAAGTGATTCCCTAGGAGTCACCAGAATCTCTGCCATAAAGAAGACATTCCATATGTTAGACCCATGTTGTGTCCAACAGCTGCAATTCATCCCCTTGTGTCCAGAGGTTTGCCAGTTCAGAGTTTCTATTTGGGTCAAGCTTTCCAATGATACTCATTGAAAAGTAAGGAGGCAGATGATGTATGTTGTAGGTATGTTGTAGGGCTATCTTTTGGCT
>NW_015285321.1:0-324 GCF_001447785.1 Gekko japonicus | reverse complement strand
CTGGAGATCAGTTGTAATTTTGGGAGACTGCTAGGCCCCACCCGGAGGTTTGGAAAGGCTAGAAATGGCTGAAGTCTTGTTGCAAAGGGCAGGACTCCCGTGCATTTGGGAGGATTGTGTAAGGTAAGAAGCAGACTCGATCACCACATTTGGTCCAAACGATCTTGCATTTCTTCAGGTTCTCCTTCTCATGTAGAGTTCCTGGAGCCAAAAGATATTGCAAATGTTCCTTGTTACTGAAAACTACTGGATGAAAAGAGAGGAGGAGTCACATGTCCACATACCCGCCTCCCTCCAATGAAAACTTGATGCTGTTAATGACAC
>NW_015285320.1:0-324 GCF_001447785.1 Gekko japonicus | reverse complement strand
GTAATAGCAGGAGATCTCCAGGTGCCACTCGGAGCCTGGCAATCCTAGATGTTAACCACTATGTATGCCTGGCTACTCAAAGACTCTGGCAACAAGAAGTCATGAGCGAAAAAGATTACTGTACTATTCCATAAGGGAAAGACACACACAGTTGTGGGCAGCCGTGCTTCTTCCTCATTCCATGTAAATCAAAAGTGCCTCCCTCCTCCTCCCCAAGACTCTATGATGGTGTGCGTCTTGAAGCAATCTGCTCTGAAGCTACTCGGCTCGTCCCAAGGAACTTGAAACAGAATGCTGGAAACAACTAGAGATGTGAAAGCCGGG
>NW_015285319.1:0-324 GCF_001447785.1 Gekko japonicus | reverse complement strand
CTAGTGGGTTGCACAGCTCACAGCTGTGAATACAGACTGCTTGTGGGATCCCCTGAATAGGCCCTTCTCTCAAGCTGTGCAGTTTGGGGGGTTGGAGCTTCAGGATGGTAGCCTGCTTGCCTGGCTGGCCAGGTTCAAGCCATGCATAGGATGGCTCACACCAGGGGCAGGATGGCTCACCCAATGCATGGCAAAGAGGGGCCCAGGAATGACACCTAGCTTGACTTGTTCTGCTAGGTTGGCCCTTGCCACTTCCAGTTTGTTAAATAAATAAAAGTGGCCCTTTATTTACGCAACCTATTTGTCTGCCTCTTTATTCCAACT
>NW_015285318.1:0-324 GCF_001447785.1 Gekko japonicus | reverse complement strand
TTTTGAGTTGCCAAAGTCTTCTAAACCAGAGCACTCAGATTGTGTTGCTACTTCTTTTCTTTTGTTCATTCTCTCGCTTCCACTTTCTGCAGCCCTTTAGCAACACCCAGGAGAGCCACGTTGGAGGCTGAGAAGCGCGCTTCGTATTGCTTACGAAAGCACCAAACAGAATTGTGTTGGTTTCCTCTGGCTGGATAAACAGACAGACATTTTCTCAGAGGGCAAAAGGTACAATGAGAGACAGGACTTGGCCACTCATTTATTTTTGTCCTGCTGTTCTTGCTGGTCAAACGGTTGTTTGGGGTTTTTGAAATGCTACAAAAA
>NW_015285317.1:0-324 GCF_001447785.1 Gekko japonicus | reverse complement strand
TCGTCAAAGACAACTTCAAACGCATAAATCCAAGTAGACCCAATTTACTTTCAAACAGAGACCATTCCATTCAGAAGGTGTTCATGTAATGCCAAGGAATGAACAGTGGAATGTTCTGATACTCAACTCCTTGCATGTTGAATTGTCGCATATGCCGACATGGTACAGCCTCCACGCTTGTCGTCTTCAAAGGCATTTTCTTGTGACGTCTCGGAGGTTTCTAAAACTTCTTCACAGTCACAGAAGCATTTTGAGCTCTGGGAGATTCCTCGTTTTGGAGTAAGTGCAGCCGCTGCAACAAACAGTTGTAGGGGTTGCATTTTT
>NW_015285316.1:0-324 GCF_001447785.1 Gekko japonicus | reverse complement strand
TTCTGGATTGGCTCCAGGGCAGAGCTTTCTCAAGGAGGCATTGCTGGCCGCTGACAGCTCTTCCCTCTTCAAGTGGAAACAAAGGTTTTTTTTTCTTTTTTCTTTGCTCTAGCATAAAATGGAAAACCCCGGGAGCCCCATGAGCTATGCTCAGAAACAGCATGGCATCCTGTGGAAACTTCCAAATGAAGCCGGCATGTGGCATGCCCCCTGGGGGAACCTCCCATGTGGATATAGCCAGAAAAGCCCTTCTTTGGGGGGAAAGGGGCTTTTGTCTGCTATGAATCTGTGTGTTCTTTTAAAGCAACTTAAAAGCATTAATTT
>NW_015285315.1:0-324 GCF_001447785.1 Gekko japonicus | reverse complement strand
TTTGCTATAAAAGAGATCAATGAGAATCCCGACATCTTGCCAAACATCACACTGGGTTTCCATTTCCTCTGTGGCTACTTCTTCGCAAAGACAAACTATAAGGCTACCCTGAGCCTCCTGTCCACACAGCATAAGTTTCTCCCCAATTTCAAGTGTGATATCCAAAACAGTCTTGTGTCTGTGATTGGAGGGTTTTGTTCTGAGACAACGGCTAATGTGGCCACCATATTAGCAATATACAACATTCCACAGGTAGACCATCTAGAAGAGATTAGTGAGATGCCAGCATTGGCACATCACTGAATATTATATTGTCACCCATCT
>NW_015285314.1:0-324 GCF_001447785.1 Gekko japonicus | reverse complement strand
GACTCCATGGCATGATACCCCATTGAAGTTCTCTCCAAACCTTTCCCAAGACTTCACCCCCATATCTCCAGGAATTCCCAAATCTGGAGTTGGCAACACTACTACCCAACTTCACATATGAAATTATGGAGACCAGCATAAGGTTATCACCAAGGCCCCAGGGCGGCTTACAGGTACCGAGCATCAGAATCCATCCAGCTGACAGTCTAAATTAACCTGAGCCAACTTTGTGTGTAAGGAAAAGAAAATCCTTCCTTTCCTTATGGAGAGTAGTGCTAGAGTAAGAGGCAAAGAAAACAGTATTTCTTCCATTATAACTCCCCC
>NW_015285313.1:0-324 GCF_001447785.1 Gekko japonicus | reverse complement strand
TTCCCAGAACAAAACATTTCTGCAGGTGGATACAAATGACAATTTATCAAAAGGGAATTGCTTGTAAAATCAACATAGGATGCATGCAGCCATTTGAGTAACTGATGGCCTGTAGCATCTGGCCAGATGCTGATAGCTGTAGGGGCTTAGTAACATTCACCATCCCGTGGCCTTTGACTACACCCCACTGACAGTTGGGGCTACATGTACATATCTGCATTTGATAAGTTTGCAAATGATAAATGGTCATCTGCATTCAACTCTTGTGTCTCTATTAGATGTGTCCCTATTATAAATCAGAATAGGAACTTATTTGTAACATGA
>NW_015285312.1:0-324 GCF_001447785.1 Gekko japonicus | reverse complement strand
CCTTATGTTTGACATCCCTGCCATATATATTTCATGTAGAAATATATCCATTCATCCTATATGTTAGGAAGGTAATGTTTCCACTGTTCTGCCAGGTTTTTTTGCTTCCATGCTCATGTACTGAGTGTTCAGATTATGCACAGGTTAACATTTTGCACACACACAGTAGAATCATTTCTTTAAATACATACTCAGCAAACTCCTTTAAAGGGATGGGTATGACCACATTTTTGCAGTTCATGGCTCAGCCTAACTGGGATGTTGGTTCATGAACCAAACTCGTTTGTATGGGTTTGTGACCCCCCTGCTTTCTGTTCTTTCCAC
>NW_015285311.1:0-324 GCF_001447785.1 Gekko japonicus | reverse complement strand
AGATCTTAAATGGTTGTGATTTCCCCCCAGCCTTTTACTTTTGTTTGCTTTCCCTGTTGCAATGTTGCTGTTCTTCTAATATTGTTACTGTACACAGTGCTAGCCAATCAGGAACTGGGTAGCAGTGCAACACTGTCACAGCTCTGTGTAGCCAAACACATTTGGCTATAAGGTGACATCACTGAGGGCAAAGAAAGCCATCATATTGCTCACACTATAGATAGAGAAAAGGGGAATATGATGGGCAACTGGACTGATGTTCCCTGTCTTGCCATGCTGTGCTGGCAAGCAATTAAACCACTGCAGTGCGGAAAAGGATGCCAG
>NW_015285310.1:0-324 GCF_001447785.1 Gekko japonicus | reverse complement strand
CATGTCTACAGAGTCTTAACAAAATGGACTAACGCTAATTACTTGTCTTACGCAAAGCAAATTCTGCTGTATTATTCATGTGGAAAGACATAAAAATGGATTTTTCTTTGGCTCTTTGATGTATATAAATGGTTCATCCTTTGTTGTAATCTTTTTAAAGAAAAGATTTAAAATACGGAATGTGTAATGGTGATAGTAGAAAAGGGGTAATGAGGATACTGAGGGGGCTGGAGGGCAAATAGAGGCATGTGAGGAAGGGGTTTAAATGGTGGGGAATTGGCAGATGATTAGGGGGTTCCTATGAGAAAAGGCTGGATAGTCTGG
>NW_015285309.1:0-324 GCF_001447785.1 Gekko japonicus | reverse complement strand
GCGCAGCGCCTCTCCAGTGTTCCCTCTAAACTGAGTAAGTCTGAGTTAGCTGAACAGTTTTTTAGAGCTGTGCACCCAGTTCAGAGCTGTGCACCCAGGCGGCTCCCTGGACGGCCAGGCGCTGAGTGTCTGCCCCTGCCTGGGGGAGGACGGTTCCTCCCCAGCCCCAAGGCCCCTGCGGCAAGCCTCAGCCCCGCCGCCTCACGGGCCGTGACCACGCTCCTGGAGTCCGGAGGGGGGGCTTCCACACCAACCCCGCCTCCCTCCGCGTGCCAGAGGAGCCCGTCGTTTCTCAGGGGAGGGGCGGGACCTCACGGGGGGGGG
>NW_015285308.1:0-324 GCF_001447785.1 Gekko japonicus | reverse complement strand
TCCCCAATCTCTATGATCTTTACCATAGGGGCAAGACCATCATGTGAGCTGATGGCATCACTTCTGGGTCTCCTAGAAGTGAAATTGCCCTGTCGTAGGACACTCCTCTCCCCATTGCTCCTAGGATTGTAAGGCACAGGCCTGGGAACAGGTCACTTCCCTTCCTTAGCCACATAGCAAGCCAGGCTTGGTGTGTTATCATGACAATAATACTCCACTGCCCAGAGGATGTGGTGTCACTGCAATAAAAATGCCTTCCACATCTTTCCAGGGATGTGGCGCAGCCACGGTTATGTCATGGAAGGCCAGATACTGAAGCTGAAG
>NW_015285307.1:0-324 GCF_001447785.1 Gekko japonicus | reverse complement strand
AGTCATGACAAACCACCTCTGCATCTAACTTGCCTTGAAAGGGCCTTGCTAGGGTCACCATAAGTTGGTTGCCACATGACGGTGCATACATTATGTGCATATATAAAGAGAGTAGAAAACATCTTGTAGTTGGAAGTGGTGTAAACAAAATGATTTAAATTAATGAAACAGTTATAGATGCGATGAATTGTGTGGCACAAACAAATAGACGAAAAAGAACCTAGACTGTGCCAGAGGAGATATTAAGGGGTGTGTGTGTGAATGTGTGTGAAAGTAGAACTGGAACAGCCTTGGTAGGGTCCAAGAGAACTCTCATCCAGAGGG
>NW_015285306.1:0-324 GCF_001447785.1 Gekko japonicus | reverse complement strand
TGAAGGCAAAGTGGGGGGGGGGGACACACAGCACACAAAAAGTGGACAATTAGGTGACAGTCTTGCGGGCGCTCCCCCTTCCTGCTAGTTTAGGCATGAAACCAGAGCAAAACCCCTTGTGCAGAAGTTGTCAAAATTTTATTCCAGCAAAAACTTTTAATGGCTGAAGCATGCTCTCACTGTGCAAAGCAGAAGCAAAAGAGGAGTGAAATGCCACAAGAGCACAATGGAAAGGGATTATTTCAAATCCAAATATATTGTCTTCCCTTACTGCCTAAACGGCTTCACCCCATTCCTCCTCTCCTCCCTTTTATCCTCACATCA
>NW_015285305.1:0-324 GCF_001447785.1 Gekko japonicus | reverse complement strand
ATTTATTTATTTTTAAAGTATGGCAATGAAGTTTTACCAGCACCCTCTGGCCTTGGCATTTGCGGTAGATGAAATCAACACGAATTCCAAGATCTTGCCTAATGTCACACTTGGGTTCCACATCTATGACACTTACAATGATGATAAAATGGCCTACCGCACCACTCTGGATCTTCTCTATAAACTCCGTAGATATTTTCCTAATTATGAATGTGACGTCCAGAAGAACCTAATGGCCATCATAGGTGGACTTGGTTCTGATGTTTCCTTTCACATGGTGGACATTCTGCTTCTCTATAAGATTCCCCAGGTAGGCTGTATGCA
>NW_015285304.1:0-324 GCF_001447785.1 Gekko japonicus | reverse complement strand
CCTCCCATAATGCACTAAAAAAGGTGAACCGTGGCAGGCAAGCCGCCTGTCACGGAAGACGCTCCACCACAATTCCTTGTCTTTTCGCGAAAGTGCTGTGATGATTCCGATTGCTTCTCTCACCCCCCTGCAGCAAAACTGCAATCGCCATCGATACCATCATCAACCAGAAACGGTTTAACGACGGGACCGACGAGAAGAAGAAATTGTACTGCATCTACGTGGCCATCGGCCAGAAGAGATCTACTGTCGCCCAGCTGGTTAAGAGGCTTACCGATACAGGTATTTAGTTCATCATGGCCAGTTTGGTGTAGTGGTTCAGTG
>NW_015285303.1:0-324 GCF_001447785.1 Gekko japonicus | reverse complement strand
GTGCGTTTTGTTGGGGTTGTGCCGCCTTGAGCTGGTTGAGTGGTTGGGCGTATTAATTGGATTAATTAGGTGGCAATAAATAGTAGTACTTATAAAAGAGACAACAAAATTTATCTACAATAAACTGTGCTAATTATTACAAACAGATAACTCCAAGTAGAGATAAATATCATTAGTCAATACTATACAGTAATTGCGCACCCCGTATTGTGGGGCAAACAACGTAACAGAACTTGTTGCAACAAGCGCAACGGCGCTGATCAGAATGCTTAGAATTTTAAAAATCAACCTTCAATCTAAGTCTTACCTAAGTAACTTTCCCCT
>NW_015285302.1:0-324 GCF_001447785.1 Gekko japonicus | reverse complement strand
GATTAGGCAGTGACAGCAGCCAATGGAATCCTTTGCCATTTCATTTTGGAGGAGTAGTGTGCAAAGGCATGCTGAAAGCTTTACCATCTGGAGTATATCAGTGATAGACTTGCAGAATGTTAATTCCAGATGGGCAGCCATGATAATCTGTAGTAGCAAAATAAAACAAGAGTCCCACAGTACTTTAGAGATGAACAGAATTTCTTTCATTATAAACTGATGTATGTCAGAGCTCAAGTCATCATATATTTGTCGTGTACATCCATTAACTTGAATCAGTTGTATATATTAATAGATTGATGTAATAGATCTACACCATGCACT
>NW_015285301.1:0-324 GCF_001447785.1 Gekko japonicus | reverse complement strand
CCAATCTCCTCCTCCTCCTCTTTCTCCTTTATTATTTGATAACAAGATCTTAAAGTTTGGCTCAATGGATCAGTCAAATATTTTTTTTCCCCACTGGGGGAAAATTCTTTAAAGCGTGAAGTCAAAACTATCACTGCTATTGTTCTCCCTTCTGAGTTAGTCTTTGGCTGTACTAAATAATTTAGAAAATAAGAATTAAAGCTAGAAAAGCTGGGGACAACTGAAACGTGTTTCCCGATAATTTGATGTAGTGATGAAGAGGAAGAATCAATTTTTTTCATTTCATTTGATGCTTATTTATATTTTTGTCAACGGTTTCAAGTT
>NW_015285300.1:0-324 GCF_001447785.1 Gekko japonicus | reverse complement strand
CCCCCCCATTTAATCACTGCACATTATACATGGTATTTACTAACATAAGACGAGCTGGCAAGCTGCCTTTATGTCCACTGCAAGGTATTTCAATTATTCCTCCATTGCCAAAGGGGACTTTTTAATTTGCTAGTTTTTTGGTGAATTGTAACGAGTTTTATAGGCTGGGATCCCTGTGTCACAAGAATGTCTCTTCCTGCAAAGGGTAAGGAGATAAGCACTCCCTGTGCGATTGCAGGATATCCTATACAAGACTTAAAGGGGAATCAGGGCTGACCCAAGGGTTTTTGGCCCCTGACAGAGAAAAAATTGGGTTTGGCCAAA
>NW_015285299.1:0-324 GCF_001447785.1 Gekko japonicus | reverse complement strand
GTATGTAACTGTATGGGAAAACAGTTCCCAGTGGTCTCTGATCATACAGGGGTTAAGTGCTTACACTGCCCATGGGAAACCTGGGAAACCTGATGCTGGACTTAAACATGTGGCCTGGAGCTTCAGGCATCTACCTCCCTATGCTGTCACAGGCACCACCAGAAAAGGGTGGTTCCTTACACAAGTTTGACACTTAATGGCCAAAGTATGAAATGTTAATCTGTGTGTGTGAATGAGCCATCATAACCTGAACACCACCAAAAGGAGTTCAACCACAGTGCTTTTTAAATGGAGCCAGTTGACTCATTCAGCTGCAGGTCATCA
>NW_015285298.1:0-324 GCF_001447785.1 Gekko japonicus | reverse complement strand
GCAGGCTCAGGGCAGCTTACATGAGAAGTGAATACATAATATTTATGCTAAATATATAAATACATAATATTTATGCAATATTTCTGCTTCCTCTCTTTCAGAGTTCAGTTGAAATCTATCACAACAAAACCACATTTCTTCTTCCATTTCACCTCTGGGGAATGAACTGTAATCATGAGCAACAAGGCTGCGGTATAATATACAAGTCTGAGAGAGTAGCTTGGGCATGTGCATAGTGAGACAGATCTGAATGGAGACCACATTGGACACCCCATGTCCAGAGGCACATTGCTGTATAGATGTGGACCTCAGTGGGCAACCAGA
>NW_015285297.1:0-324 GCF_001447785.1 Gekko japonicus | reverse complement strand
GAAATGACCCCTAATGTTTCTGCATTTTGCATTTGAAGTGGGAGCACTGAACAGATTAGTCTGCGGGTCAGACGTAGATCGACAAATTGGGTGCTTTTTAAAAAAATATATTGCAAGGCTGAATGACTATGGGGAAGGACAGAGCTCGTACGTTCCTTGCGTCAGCAAATGAGTGACAGGTACCTGGTAAGATCCTGTTGTACCAGCATGCGATAGACAGTCGGAGCACTGCACATTGTAGTTACTGGGTACCGGACGAGAGTCTGAAGAGATTGAAAAAGGGGAAGACGTTGTGAGTTTGCTTAGAATAATATGAATCCATAT
>NW_015285296.1:0-324 GCF_001447785.1 Gekko japonicus | reverse complement strand
GGTCCCGGGTTCAGTCCCTGGCATCTCCATTAAAAAGGATCAGGTCACTGATGGTATGAAAAATCCTTGCCTGAGATCCTGGGGAGCTGGTGCCAATCAGAATAGACAATGTTGACCTTGGTAGATCAATGACCTGACTCAGCAGCCTTGTACACTTATCCAGTATACACCCTGCAGGTACATGCATATATCTGTTCTTAACAAAAAGACTGTGTGTTTCCAGCCATATATGCATTAAATGTGGCATGAGAATTACTCAACACAAATATGAAGAAAAATCAAGGATATATCGTACACTGATTGAGCTGGATCCAACCAGCTTTG
>NW_015285295.1:0-324 GCF_001447785.1 Gekko japonicus | reverse complement strand
TCATCCTGTGCCTCCTTAGAGGCTTACTTCTTACAGGAATGGAGCAGCGTCAGTCCATTATCCCCTTTTCTGTCTCTCCTGCTTGTGCCTTTAGCATCGCGACCAGCAGCGCTGTTTCGAAGGAGCTGACCCGGCTCTTGAAGATCCCGGTCGATACCTACAACAACGTCCTCACCGTCTTGAAGCTGAAACATTTCCACCCCCTTTTCGAGTACTTTGACTACGAGTCCAGGAAGAGCATGAGTTGTTACGTGCTTAGCAACGTGCTTGATTACAACACAGAAATAGTCTCCCAAGACCAGGTGAGGACACAGCACGAGCCAG
>NW_015285294.1:0-324 GCF_001447785.1 Gekko japonicus | reverse complement strand
TTCCGAGGGGGTTCTTTCCCCTCCTATTTGTTTTCACCTGTCTGCACAGATGCCATGGGTGTGTGTCGACATCCTGCCTCGTTTCTCACAATGTTCTTCAGGAGTGAGTTTAGCATTTGGCTGGTGTGTCGACATGATGGGGAATCATTGATGTTATTTTTTGTAAGCATAAGAAGAGCAGTCTACAGCAGCAATGTGGCTGATGCTTTCATCGGTTTGTAGTGGTCCCATGTCAGGTTGGAAGTGAAAGGTGTTTTTCATGGTAGAGAAATGTGGGTGAGCAATGTTTGTCAGCAGTATTGGTTAGGGCTGGATGGTTTCAGG
>NW_015285293.1:0-324 GCF_001447785.1 Gekko japonicus | reverse complement strand
TCCCCTCAAAGGCCAAAACAGTCCTGGAAGGAGCCCCGTCCGCTCTCCCTGCCTTTTACTGAGATATATTGATGATACTGCATGAAGCTATATATTATTGATCCAAATCATTGGTCCATCCAGCCTAGTGTTCATCTGTTCTGTCAAGTGGCTTCAGGAAAAGGTCTCTCCTAGCCTGTGATATCGGAGATCATTTAAAATGGAGGAACAAGGGATTGAACTTGGGACCTTCTGCATTTAAAACAAGTGCTCTGCCACTGCACTTTGTCCCTCTCACCGCAGCTTAGAGGATGTCAGCAAATGTGGAGTAAGAATTTCAGGGAT
>NW_015285292.1:0-324 GCF_001447785.1 Gekko japonicus | reverse complement strand
ACAAACCATATCTAGTGTATGTAATGCCGGATAATACAACACCATGTAATAATGAAGGTAAATTTCACCAGAGTAAAATTGCTGAAGTCTATGGGCAAAGCTGAGGTACACTGTCCACAAGAAATATAAATATATACCAATGGAGCAGCAGTGTAGATAAATATTCTTTCTATACCTGAGCACCTAAAAGCGTATGATAGACTAACCTTGCTGAAGACAAGCAGCTCTAAGTTGGGGCAACTTATCACTGGATGAGAGACCATATGCGACTTCTGTGTACTCTACCATGATAGAAGAAAGATGGGATCTACATACCATTATAAC
>NW_015285291.1:0-324 GCF_001447785.1 Gekko japonicus | reverse complement strand
ACAGGGGTCCATTTCATCCCCTTGTCCCTCCTCACTCCAGCCCCACCAACCTGCCTGGATAGTCCTCCACATGGATCCTGCAACCTCAGGAATGACCCTTCTGGAGGCTGGATGGGACTGCAAGAAATAACAGAGACGAACATGGGAAAATTCTGTGTGCCTTCTGTAAATGGAAGGTTGGATACATGCCCATGTGCCTGGCCCATGATGCACACATACACAATCCTGTGCTCTAGATAAATGCTGAGGATGTCTAGATGGGACATTGTGAGGCACTGGTCCAGTGTTAGCAGCTATACAGAGTCTGAATATATACAACTTAAT
>NW_015285290.1:0-324 GCF_001447785.1 Gekko japonicus | reverse complement strand
CTGTATTGTTGCTATGGCTTTTCTTTGTTAATGCAATAAAGACTGATGATTGATTGATTGACAATTCTAGGCCAACACTGAGGTGTATACGTGTACAAAAGAGGGACCAAACCAAGACAAAAATGGGGGTCCCAGGGCTGGCTGATTGACTATTCTTTCTCCCTCACTCAGTGAACTCCTGCAGGACCTGGACAGCTGCCACAATGACCCTGTTGCCGTTGCAAGGTGTTTTGTGGACAGGGTAAGGAGATGAGAAGCTTTGTGGTGGTTGATTTGGTTTGGTGGTGGATGATTGAATGTCATGGCTGATACTGTTTTGTGAGC
>NW_015285289.1:0-324 GCF_001447785.1 Gekko japonicus | reverse complement strand
ACCTTTACTCCTACAGTGTTACCTAAAAGCATGTGTGTGGGCACAAACATTAATGCACATGCAGTAATGTTATCTACAATCATATCCTCTGTGCAAATAAATAGCAGGAAGCCCCTCTACAATACCAATCAGTTACTGTGACAGCCATATTAAATGAAATTCACTGATGCATCTCATTAACATTTACCTACTCGCACTTTATTTTGGGTACAGGCAAAGCAAAATAATTTTTTTAAGTGTTTAACGTTTTTACCCCTGGTCCTAACAGTGATTCAGTTTTATGGCAATATTTTCAAAAAATGTAATCCTGTCCAATGTATAATC
>NW_015285288.1:0-325 GCF_001447785.1 Gekko japonicus | reverse complement strand
TTCTAGCCTTGTATTGGTGTAAATAAGAGACCACTAACTGTGGGGGTGGGGTGGGGGGCTCCTTTCCAACTAAGGTATCATGTTTCAAGCAGAATACTTTACTCTCTCCAGTACACTTGAGGTCAGGCTGGAGAGTGCCATCATGTGCCAGCAGATCAGTATAGTAGCTGTGTCACAACACAAACGCCAACATTTTAACTTTATCATTTTTTAAAAAACAGATACTTTAACTCATTCAAATTAGATAGTTACCTAAATAGCACTATTTTCTCCTTAGCCTTTTTCTGCCACTAAAAACCACTATGGTGCTGGAGAAGACTCTTGA
>NW_015285287.1:0-324 GCF_001447785.1 Gekko japonicus | reverse complement strand
AGGTATTCCTCTGAAGAAGCATTCTAAGCAGTAATGTTTCACTTCTACTGAGATATGTAGCTTTCAGAAGGGAAAGGTGTTTACTAGGTTAAATAGGAATCAAACAGGAATGAAAGCATTTGGAAAGTATACCAGGAGATCTCAGTAGCTGTATGTTTTCTTGGTCTTAGGCCTGCTGTGATCAGCTCCCTCTATGGCTGATCTGTTTGTGGGGCTCTGGTGTCTTCACGAAGAATATCAGGCACATAAGACTGCTCAAATTCTGTAATCTGCTACTGATTAGGAAAATATTGGTTATGAAGCTGAATCCAAACTGGAGAAGGC
>NW_015285286.1:0-324 GCF_001447785.1 Gekko japonicus | reverse complement strand
CGCACCCCTAGAGTCGGATTCTACTAGCTCTCGAGCAAGGAAACCGTACATGATTTTCAACAATACATTACCATTTACTGTGGCTTAACTCTGGTTTGTCAATTTTATTGGTCACCATGACATGAATGTTTTTATATGTCTCATGACTTCTGATATAAATTCAGGGTTGTCAGCCACCCCCATTGAAGGTGGGGAATCCCCTGCCCCCCACCAGCTCCCATTTACTGCCCCTGCTCTGAGTGGAAGTGACATCACACTCGGAAGTCACACCAAGGGTTCTCCCCCATAAGTGATATCATTCCTCTCTAGGAATTGACAAAAAAA
>NW_015285285.1:0-324 GCF_001447785.1 Gekko japonicus | reverse complement strand
CCCCTGACTTCCCATCCAGCCCAGCCCCCTGACATCCTATATTTTATTTTTTGTACCTCTCTCTCTCATCGCTGGTAAGCCCTGTGGCATTCCCACCCTGTACCCAGCACCGCGTGACCTCGCTAGCCAGGCCTTCCCTCCACTCCCACACTGCCCGGCCACCGTGATTCTCTCCTCTGGCCACAGCCGCTCTATCTCCATCTTGTCACCAGCAAGGCAGGCCCCGTGCCGTCCTCCATTCCCATGCTGGTGATTGTCAGATTATAAATGTAGAGGGGCACAAGTGCAGAGATAGGTTTATATTTGTAAAGTTAGGTTACACCA
>NW_015285284.1:0-324 GCF_001447785.1 Gekko japonicus | reverse complement strand
TCGTCCAAAAGTCCACAGCTTTTTCACAACTGTCTCTTTATACTTGCACGGAAGTAATTAATCTATCACTTGCAGTGCAAAATTGTACAGACCGGCAACTGACAGCTGTTGGTCATGTGTTTTATTGCTGAGTATACTACTCTAGAGTCACATTGACAAAGGCTTGGTGGAGCCAAACGCCAGAATTCCATCTTTTGTACTCCTCTGGAGGGTTGAACTGGTCTCCACAAATCCTGATTGACAAATGTTCTTTTGACCCTATGAACATTTCCGGCACTGATGAGGTTGGACAGTCTTAATTATGGACAACTCAGAAAATGGCTT
>NW_015285283.1:0-324 GCF_001447785.1 Gekko japonicus | reverse complement strand
TAGGCCAAGATGCTCAGTGCTGGTGAACCCAGTTCCTCAGTTTAACTCCTTCAAGAAACATCACCTCTGGAGACACAGGAGCAACTTAGCCAGACAGCGGTTATCCTATCCTCGTGTAGCATTTCAGCCTGTTCTTAAAATAGTGTAAAGACAATTTCAATCGGATCTGTTCCTGGGTATTTGTTCGGAATTTGCTATAAGTCTTCTCAACGGCAGCCAGCTGAGAATCGGTGGCAGGGTCCCGACTCTGGTGATCTATACCGACATCGCGGCAGGAACCGACCAGCAGGTTTCCCAGTCCATCCATAAAAAATTCTGGAGAGG
>NW_015285282.1:0-324 GCF_001447785.1 Gekko japonicus | reverse complement strand
TCTCACTTGGTAGAAGGCCGCTGTGCATGTTTGTGCGGAGGGCTGGCATCTACAAGGTCCCAGGCATTCCCACTTAAATGGATCGTGAACAGCAGGACTGGGAAAGATCTCTGCCTGAGACCCTGGGTTGCTTGCTTGCTGGGAGAGCAGCTAGAAAGCTGTTCTTTGTTTTGTTGGAAATAAAGCAGCCACTATCCTATGGGCCATGATAAGTGGCTTGCTTTGCTGTTGGTGTTGGAGCAGGACTGGCAAGACCCTCATTCATATCACACAGCCTAGCCGACTTAAAGTGGCCAACACCAGCAAAGGAAATCCCTGGAGATT
>NW_015285281.1:0-324 GCF_001447785.1 Gekko japonicus | reverse complement strand
AAAAATAAATCTCAAATGTGGATGCCATATTGTCAATTAGGCCGAGCGATTTGCCAGGGTGTAATGGGAAGCGGAATACAATACCTCCCATCTGATATATGAACACAATGGCAAGGGAATCAATACCATATGGTTCGGGCGCGTTTGAAACTTCGACTCAGCAGTATTAGATTGTACAGAAAATTAGGTATCAGCCGGTCGAATGGCGCCTCAGTCTTTTTCTCCACCGCAGGACGGGATGGAAAAGGTGACTCACTGTTCTTACCAACACATCGCAAGGCATGAAGCCAGGTTTGGGGTTGTACCAGCAGCCAAACCATCGTC
>NW_015285280.1:0-324 GCF_001447785.1 Gekko japonicus | reverse complement strand
TGACCTTTAAAGCCCTTCATAGCCTAGGACCAGGACTTTTAGGGGAGGACCAGGTTAATTGAGGCTTTGTTTTATTTTGTATATTTTGAATCATGATTTATATGTTGCCTTGAACTATGGGGAAAGGTGAGATATAAATACTTAAATATGGCATCAGTGCAGCTTGAAGCATAGACAAAATATACAAAATCAAAATATATAGAGTTGGATCCAGTGGAGCTTTCCTGTGTTTTCCTTTCCTCTAGTAGTACTTTCTGACCCTGAGAAAGTTGATTCCTGCAGTGGTGGAACAGGAGTAGACTAATAGCCAAATGTGGGTGGGGG
>NW_015285279.1:0-324 GCF_001447785.1 Gekko japonicus | reverse complement strand
CTCCCTTCCATCCATCCATCCATCCATCCTATTATTGACATGTGCAAAAAGGTTGCTTGCAATCACATCCTATCCTTAAAATACAGATTTTCCATAAAAACAGATACCCAGTCTTTTGCGAGCCTATGAAAAGCAGATAGACGGCATGCATAGGCAGAGAACTCTGAGCAGTACCAAAATTTCACCTTGACATTATACTTACTGGTACCACTCAGTAGAAGAAACCCGTTCTGGATGTAATGAAGCCAGCATAGGCATTGCGAAATGGGAGGGATGCCTATGGTTTTATAGTTATGATAACTCAGTGAATACTGTTCTTCACAT
>NW_015285278.1:0-324 GCF_001447785.1 Gekko japonicus | reverse complement strand
CCATAGCAGAATAGAGCAGAACTACCATGAAGAAAAATCCATGTGGATTTCTATGAAGAAATCCACAATCAAAAGTGTCATTGATGAGGGCGCTCTAGCTGTCTGCATGAAGACAATAGGATGTAGGACACGCTTTCTGTGTGCACTTCAGAAAGAAGGGAACTTGTTTGTATAATTGCAGCTTCCAGAAGGACCTGTTGAATTGTCTTAATTGGGATTTTCCTAGATACTTTGGTTTAAGGGTTCGCAATGGGGACAGTCTCCTTGACATGGTGCTGATGCGTGAGGTCACACGCATCTGGCACAAAACTGGAAGTGATGTCA
>NW_015285277.1:0-324 GCF_001447785.1 Gekko japonicus | reverse complement strand
GAATCGCTCTAGGCCACTAGTGTCTATGATGAAAGGTGGGGATAGCGTGCATTGAAAACGGAAGTAGGAAATTCGTCCTGTTTTAAACCGGAAGTGTTGCTAACCTCGACGACAATTTATGATTCTAGTCTATGTCATCGATCTCTTCTTAAAGGACCACCTTTCTCTGTTCAGCGCTGTTCTGTAATCTGACTAGTACTCGAGTATCTCAGTACTAAATAAAAAGGCAGCCCCATCGTATATGCATAGTATATTTGATTTCGCTGAAAACATTCTGGGGCATCTTACACCCCTGAAGAATGTACTGCATCACAAAGCTTTCAA
>NW_015285276.1:0-324 GCF_001447785.1 Gekko japonicus | reverse complement strand
GGGGGGGAGAGAATCTGAACCGGATTAAAAGATGCCCCGACTTCCAGAGTGCCTCAACAAAATATTCCTACCCCGTCCCTCCGTGTTTACAAAGCTTAAAGCGCAGAATGGGTATGCTACTTGCAAAATTTGAGGTTCCATCCATTCCAGCAGCCAGCAATGGTTAAAACATATAACCGGGATGTTCCCCTGGTGAACAAGGATGGTCGGTCTACTCATCAGCTGCTGCGAGAAGCAGCCACGGCTAAGATGGCTAGCTGGAACCCTCCATGCCCAGCAGCAGTCTACCTCTGAGTGCTAAATGCCAAGAATGACCAAGAAGGG
>NW_015285275.1:0-324 GCF_001447785.1 Gekko japonicus | reverse complement strand
ACGTAGTTTTATATTGTTGCAGCCTTTATGCATAGTTAAGGTACTGTGAATGGTTTATGGGGTGGAAAGGTGACATAATATTTTTTCAAAAATACTGTTCAGCGCAGCCTGTGGCTGTGTATGAACGCTCAGCATCTGGATTTTAAATTTCCAATACGTCCTTGTCCCAAAAAGTTTTCACGGGCTACCCAGCAAGTTTATGGTGAGCGCGGATTTGAACTTGGTTTTTCCTGTTGCTGTTCTAATGTTCTTCCCAACTGTAGACAAAACCCCAACGAAAACTGTAAGACCATGTCAGACTAGGTTCTGGGAGACCCTGCACAC
>NW_015285274.1:0-324 GCF_001447785.1 Gekko japonicus | reverse complement strand
TTATAATTTTGAATTCTGAATTCATATTGGGATGACAAACAGTTCAAGTAATACCATGGCACCCGTCACAGCTCACATTGACTGATTGCAAAGAAAATAAGCCCAGGTCACATTGACTGATGTAATGCGTATCTAAAGATGAAGGTGGAGGTGTTTCTTTTTAGCAGTGTCCCCAGCCTTCCAAGAATTATGTACTTGAGAGAATGTTGGTCTGGGCAATGCACTTCCAAGTCACCATACTTTCATTTGACAAGCTTTGGAACAGGAGCAAGGAAAACCTGAGAACATGCATTTTCGACAGGAGAAATGTAGATCAGGCATCTA
>NW_015285273.1:0-324 GCF_001447785.1 Gekko japonicus | reverse complement strand
CATGTGAAGGAGGAGTGGAGAATCAAACCAAATTCTCCAGATTAGAGTTCATTGCTCAGTGAGTTTGGAGATGGAATGGAAATTTTAACTGGTCTCTCCAGTCCTAATCCAACATACTAACAAATTCCTGCCAGGTACTTTCCCCTGCTTTTCCCAGTGCCCACAGTTTCTCCAGATGCCACCAGCTCTTGACACTAGGCTGCCATGCTTCTTGTACATGTAACTTCATGCACAGTTGTTTGTTTGTTTTTAAGTGGTCATCTGTAAGCAAACTTGTAACTAGTAATGGAAAACTTGTAATGAACAGAGACACAAACCCTGTTC
>NW_015285272.1:0-324 GCF_001447785.1 Gekko japonicus | reverse complement strand
ATTTTATGTTCTCAGACTAGTTTGTTTGATAAGGAAGTACAGTTTGCATTTCAAGTTTTGTTTCCGAAAGTTACATTTTTCTCCCTCCAAAAACCGGGGGGGAGGGGGGAACTGCCCTCCACATACTGTCAACATTCTTAGAAAATGTACAGCTCTAATCAGGGGTCAGGTTCCCTTTCACAACAGGAACAAGAGTGGTCAGAAGCAAGATTTTAGCAGCCTAGACAGACCACTGGAAACAAACAGTTTATTGCCAGGTCCAACTGAACCTTTTTATTCCATGTAACCCCTTCTCTCCCCCCCCCCAAAAAAAAACCCAGGTCC
>NW_015285271.1:0-324 GCF_001447785.1 Gekko japonicus | reverse complement strand
GCTTTTTCTACAAAAGAAGCCCTGATGACATCACTTCTGGTACAAGCCCTGATGACATCACTTCTGACATAGCCTAGGCCTCCCTCCTGTGGGTGAGGGACCTAGCAACCCTCAATCTCTGTGGTACCCAAAAGGCCTGTACTGAGTAACCTCTCCTCTCCCTACAATTCTGTCTTTTCCAAATCTCTCCTCCACTTCCTCTCCCCTTTCAATTGATAAAGCGAGGGACTCATGGCTGTGTGTTCCTATCAGTTTTTAAAAGCTGATTAATAGCCCAGTAGTACTGTATGGCAGAGAGAGTGGGACTATAAGGAAGGCCGAGTG
>NW_015285270.1:0-324 GCF_001447785.1 Gekko japonicus | reverse complement strand
AAAAGGCTGGCCTGCAGGCTGGATTTATTTTTAAAAAATCAAACAGCCAGGGTACAGTTGGCTCGGCAGAATGGCTAGAGGGCACTGCGGTGGCTGGTAAAAGCTGCTGGGGGTGTAGTGCTCTTGAAGGCCTAATTTGCATAACCAGGAGGCCATTTTGTGAGGGTATCTGTGGGGTGGCCATCTTAGGTAGGCCTCTGTAGGGTGGCCATGTTAAGTGTGGCCTAGAGGGTACCAGGGAGGCCATTTTGGGGAAGGCTTTATATGGTTGCCACTTTAAAACATTTACAGAGTGGCCATTTTGATTGGCTACCACAGCTCTGG
>NW_015285269.1:0-324 GCF_001447785.1 Gekko japonicus | reverse complement strand
ATATCCTTTTTAAGGTGTGGTGTGGTGTGGGATGCAGCATGGCAGTGGCTTAAAGAGCCCTCCAGCTGACCTGGACTTTAGTCCCCCTGTCAGTGGCCCTGTGGAACACTAAAGTGCCTTTTGATATGCAGCCTGCCATTTTTTATGGTAACAGGGCTCACATTAAACAGCTGATAACAGACTGTAGACCACAGATACTTTTCTAGCATTTTTAGCCTAACCATGTTTTTGTTGTTGTTGTTTAAAAACAAAACAGAACATGCTAAATCCCCGTATACTAATGCAGCATACAGATCAGAAGTTTCAGCAATGTGTTCTGGGGAG
>NW_015285268.1:0-324 GCF_001447785.1 Gekko japonicus | reverse complement strand
AAAAAAATGTGACACATGGGATGCTCTCTTTTTTTCTCCATAGTTTGCCAGAGGGAAAAAAAACACTGAACTAGTCAGTGGTGCTTCACCTGAGGAGGTCCTTAAGGTCTTTCAGCCTGTGCAAATTTTCAATTAGGAACATACAAGAAGGAAAGAATCAGGGAGGGAAACAATTTCACTGTTAATTAACGTAAACTATGCTTGAACAACTGGGCAGGAATCCAAAGCAGAGCTCCAATGCTCTCTTTTTTTAGGACTTCAGCCAATTACACTGCCATTATTTTACAGTTTTTTATAGGCTTAGACTGTGGCTTGTCATCTGTG
>NW_015285267.1:0-324 GCF_001447785.1 Gekko japonicus | reverse complement strand
TTTCTGGCCTGTGTGACCGGGACCTAGGTCTGCTCTCTTTTCAGCAAGAAGCCTTCATTTTGATCCCCTACAGTCAGTTTCTACCATAAGCATCCATGCTTTGCCAGTTAGTTGATGTTGCCCCTTGCTTTCACTATGCCTTCCAGCTTCTGAAATCAAACTTTCAGTGACCGTTTCCATCTTTCCTGTTTAGAAGTCTCATAAAAGCCATTCAAAAATTGATGGCACTAGAAGAGAGATAAAGTTTCCAGCAGTGACCCTGAAGGTACTGTATATTTGTGTAATAGCCCTGGCTTTCTTAGAAAGGAAGCATTCAGAGTACAA
>NW_015285266.1:0-324 GCF_001447785.1 Gekko japonicus | reverse complement strand
TAAATTGAAGTAGCAGTGGTAGTAGTAGTAGTGATAATGATGATGTGTTATTTCAGTGGAACTGTAGCCCCTCTCTGCCTTCAATGCCCCATAGTAGGCATCAAGATGGAATCAAGCTGGGTAGCCCAAGGCTGGTAACCAATATGAGACTTATTCAGGGGGTGGGGTCTCGCCAGAAGTGCAGTGATGTCACTTCTGGTGCAACCAGGAAATGACATCATTGCATACGTTCTAGCATTCATCCAAAACTCTATAGTTTAACCACAGAGTTTTTGGTGGATGCTAGAGCATCACTGAAGACAGGACGGCCTGGCGCGATGTGGT
>NW_015285265.1:0-324 GCF_001447785.1 Gekko japonicus | reverse complement strand
TTTTTTTTTTTTTTTTTTTTTTTGCTGGTCCTGGTTTCCAAGGGCTGGAAACAAAACAAGATCCTCCACATCTGAACATTTATAAAGCACTACAATAGATTCTGTATTTAGGACCCTACCTGTTTGGCGATCGTCTTGACCTGCGTCTTCTGTTAAATTCTGTAAAACATTTTAATAACTGCAATTAACTGGGAGATCAGCCACAGCTACTTAGCACTGATACATCACTAGCTACCCTACTTAATCTTGTCATAGTTACTACAGCACTGACGTCTACAATGCTTTCCGCACTAAACCCACCATAAACTTTTAATATGAAAGAGT
>NW_015285264.1:0-324 GCF_001447785.1 Gekko japonicus | reverse complement strand
CCCCCCCGAAATGACCTCTGCATATAGCAGATCAGTTAGCAACTATGTTCTACAGTCTGTGTGACAACCAGGAGGAAGAAAATGGACCAGAACTGCTCCTTATGGAGGTATTGCCATTTTAAAACCACTAGAAACACTTCAGTGTGGCTGTAAGCATTGTTCCATCAAATGTATCACCCCACATTATATGATCTACATGATAAAGACAATCCATATGGAGAGTATTCTCATACATTACAGTGACTGGAATTGCTGTCACATGGAACCATTTCCAAAGGGTTTCCCGAGGTGGACTAAAAGTGAGAATGAAGAAGAAGAAGAAGA
>NW_015285263.1:0-324 GCF_001447785.1 Gekko japonicus | reverse complement strand
CCAAAACCTTCCGTGTGACCGGGGCCACAATTTAATTAAACAACAGTTGAGACCAAAAAAAGTGCAATTCAAATAAAGGAAACAATCTCCCCCCCTTACAGCTGCATCCTGAGCAGGTTCTAAATCCCACGAGGAAGCTCACACAATAATCATATGCCTCTTCAGCTCTTGTACTTCATCTCATGCCTGCAGCTGCACCCAGGCTTTAACTAATTGGAGACAGTAAGAAGACAGATGCTCTGCTAGATGTAATGCAGCTGGCAAGATGTTCTCCTCCTGAACTCCTGACCTCTGTTCCTTTGTCATGCCTGCCCCTGCTGATGT
>NW_015285262.1:0-324 GCF_001447785.1 Gekko japonicus | reverse complement strand
TTCTAAAAACACTTGGTGGGCCCCAGGAGAGGTGTCAGTGGGGTCCATGGCACCCCCAGGCAACAGACTGGGAATCCCTGGGCTGTCCTGCCAGGTTAGGTTCAAGTCATGCTTCGCTATGAGGCTCCCCAGGGCCAGTTCCTCTTTCTGAGCTCCAACAAGATTGTTGCAAGGATACAAGGGGAGAAATCTATTTCTGCTACCTTAAGCTCCTTGGAAGAATGCAGGACCCAAACAATAATGCAGATGCTTCCCTCTCTCACACTATACATCCTCCACCGGTGTTACTGGAAAAAGCATAATTAGATTTTTCATACTGGGTAG
>NW_015285261.1:0-324 GCF_001447785.1 Gekko japonicus | reverse complement strand
TCCCGCAGGGCCCTGATCTCAATAGGGATGACAAAACGCTACTTGCACTGGAGAAACTAAAGCAACTAGCAGGCAGTTCCAAATTGTCACAGCTAGAAAAGACCTGAGTCCACATAATATCACTAGGATCAACCAAAATGACACATGATACTGGCCAATTCATGAATCTAGGATGGGAAATGATGTATTTCAGTTGCAGCTTACTAGGTCATCAGTGACTTTGGAAGGATGCTGCAGAAAGCTGAAAACATGGGTAAGGGAGAACAGTATCACAGTTATATAATACAACCCTGCAAGACTTGCAGGGAGGGGGAGTCCCATATT
>NW_015285260.1:0-324 GCF_001447785.1 Gekko japonicus | reverse complement strand
ATAAGTCAGCTGTGACTTGATGGCGAAAACAGCAACAGCAAATCGCCATCAGATGGCTTTTTGAGAGTTGTTTTTAAAAACCAGTGATAGTTATTGTGCTGCAAGCACACTGATGATCTATTATCACAATCTACGGCTTCCTCTGAATTTCCAGCTTTCTCTAAAAAAAAGATGAAATCTGAAGCCCTTATGTGCAGGCAGTTGTTGGTCAAATTTCCCTTACATTTGGGAAGGGAAGCTGCGAGATGGCTGCGGAATTCACTGTTCATGTGGACATGTAGGCTACCATGTGGGCACAGATGAGTCATGAGACCAGCCTCCTTT
>NW_015285259.1:0-324 GCF_001447785.1 Gekko japonicus | reverse complement strand
GGGTGTGAAAATAAAGTGCACTGCTTCTGGTCTGTTGACCTGTTCCTTTTTGGCGAACTTCTGTTGTTTCTACAGTGTTAAATGTGTCACTTTCAGATGTTCACATTGCACATGCATCTTTACTGGTGTTGAAACAAAGCAACTTTGGAGTTGTAGAATATGATCTGTCATTTTTGCCTTAAGTGTTTTCTAAATATTAGGAAAGTAGAGTGCTCACTATATCCAATCACTTTATCAACAGCTTTTCTTTTGCCCTCAGTATTGCCGGTTCTCCTCCCTTCCCCTCTCCCAGTGTGAGCAGAATGCAAGGAGCTGTTTTGGTGT
>NW_015285258.1:0-324 GCF_001447785.1 Gekko japonicus | reverse complement strand
TCTCTTCTTTTTTCTGCTCTGCCCCGGGGGGCTCTGGGTATGGTATGACATGACTGAGGATTCTTCTGAGACTCACCCAGATTTCTCCCTGGATTCCTCGGTCCCAGAGTCCCTGGCCTTATTTCTAGAGTGGAACTGGGTTGAAAGGCAAGGTGCAGCTGAAACCAGCTCCACCCAGCACCACCTACTCTATTTAATTTTGCATGCAGTACGAGAAGTCCTAAATTCAAACATCTTTTCTTTTCTCCCCAATACAACCACTTTTAAAATAAAAAAACACTACAGCCCAATGAAGAGTTCTAGCACAATTTTATCATTATTATT
>NW_015285257.1:0-324 GCF_001447785.1 Gekko japonicus | reverse complement strand
GCCAGTCAATATCTCTTCACCCAACCTACCACATAGGGTTTGTTCTGTGGATAAAATGGGGTGGGAAGGAAGAGCCAGTCAAAACTTTTGGAGTTCCTGTTAAGAGAAGCAGGTTAAACATGTGATAGATAAGTTCGATGAGAACTCTGCAGTGAACATTGTTGGTACTGTTTTTGAACAATTGGCTCCCTTCTTTCAATGGGTGTAAAGTAGGTTTGACAGGGCCCCAGGAAGGTGGGGGATTGCCTACACCTTGCTCTAATTTTAGTGGCAGGATAATTTTTTTAAAGGCTATTGGGCTGATGTAGTGATGTCATTTCTGGG
>NW_015285256.1:0-324 GCF_001447785.1 Gekko japonicus | reverse complement strand
GGCAGCCATTTTTGTGGCTGAGCCTATCATGCTGTGTCAACATTTTGAAGGTGCTCATGGGCTCAAAAAATGGGGGACCCTTGGGCTAGGCCAACAGCTGACTGAAAGAAGAGGGGAGGAGGCAGCCACACCCTGGGAGGTAGCAAGGCTCTTTCTTTCTGGTCCAAGAGGACGGGAGCCATGATATTGAATGTATGCATCTGTGTGAGTCTCTGGCCTAACCTACTTTCTTCTGACGTACTGAGTTAGAGTTGCCTTACCCACTGGGGGAGGCAGGGATCCTCTGTCGCCAGGCCCTATTGCCTTGCTGCCAATTAGCTGGCT
>NW_015285255.1:0-324 GCF_001447785.1 Gekko japonicus | reverse complement strand
AGCTACTGACCTCTGCTCCATGATCCAGTGGATGTCCCTCTCGTGATCGACACGTGCCGCTCATTTGTACCATCCAGCCCGGCCGCTGGTTGGTTCACAAGATTCAAGGATCCCTGGTTCTGTATTAAGTGCCCAGAGAAAACTTTTACCACCTATTCAAAGGCAGCGCGTCTGGTTTTGGCATCATTTGGGGAGAGGGGGTGAGTGTCTCTAGCGGCTTTTCCCTGTGTTCGTAGCACGGCACCGAAAACCCTCACCATAGCAACCACCTATATTGTTAGGGTTCTGCAATTTATTAAAAAAAACAGAAACAAAAAAAAAAAA
>NW_015285254.1:0-324 GCF_001447785.1 Gekko japonicus | reverse complement strand
TTATCGCAACGAACTCCAGTTACTTCTCTAGATAGGCACCCATCTTAGATTTTTGCCCTCTGCCTTTCCAGGTCCCTTGTCTTTCCAGATATTTTAGGCTTTTGGTGGCCTTTGCTTCTTGGCCCCTTCCTTGTTTGCTTCTTAACAGTTTTCTCTGGCAGCGACGTTCCCAGCAGAATTAGAATTCCCCGTTAGGGTAGCGACGGCGTGCTGTTTAAAAGTTTAATCATGTAAACAACTTGGCAGCAAAGCTGTAAGCGAAAGGCCCGGGATCGATGGGCTGACCTCAAAGAGGGGAAGATGTGATTGTGGGGGCGGATCTAT
>NW_015285253.1:0-324 GCF_001447785.1 Gekko japonicus | reverse complement strand
AGCACACGAAGGAACACGATATGCTTCACACCCTCCGTTCACCAAGCTCAGTCCGATCTGCTCTGATCTGGCAACGGCTCTGAAGGCGTTTCAGCAAAGGAAAGTATTTCTCAAATCTGCAGCCCGATCTGTGTTAACTTGCCAGTGACAGAGCCTGGGATTTATCCGCATGCCAAGCAAACTGCAACTAGCGCTGTCATCGCTGTCCAAGCAAATGCTGGGAGATTCTGTGCCTTGGGAGGGTGGGGTTTGGGGGAAGATGTGACATGACTCCCAGAAATTCCCCCTAACCTCCATGGTAAAGAACATAGAGACATGGAGAAA
>NW_015285252.1:0-324 GCF_001447785.1 Gekko japonicus | reverse complement strand
GCAGAGACTCCTTTGAAATGCTAGATGAGCAAAAGAAAACAAAATAAAGGGTTGCAGATGGACACCCTGCATGGGCTGAAGGTGTGGGCAGCAGAACAATAAAATGCAAGCTTCCCGAAGGTGAAACCTGAAAGGTGCTCCTCACTAACTGCCTTTATGTCCGGAAGCCTCCAGAATAACCTTATCTCTGTAAGATCATTGGCAAAGAAAGGAATGATAGCATTTTTTTGAAAGAGATGTTTTATCAGACAGAAAGGTGAATTGATTTCAACTGGGACCGTGAACCAGGATTTGTACTCTCTGAGAGCCAGTTTGGTGTCGTGG
>NW_015285251.1:0-324 GCF_001447785.1 Gekko japonicus | reverse complement strand
TGCGTACTGAAGACATGCGTTTAAATGCTACCTTTGCCAGGTGAGTCATCACCAGCTGTGCCACCCCCTTTCCATAGAGACTAAAGTCCACAGCTGGGTATGAAAACCGCAGCCCTCTACAATTGTCTGTCCCCAGCTTTTGGGACGCAGAGGTAGAGTGCCTCTGAACATGGAGGGTCTGTTTTGCTCTCAGGTCTGCCGTCTGTCATTTAGGCACGGACTAAGGACATCGCGGCTCCCCGGCCCTTGGCCATTGCAAGCCCCGAACTTTCCTGGAGAGGCACGGTTCCACTTACACTGTCCATGGGAGCAAACACAGGTGTG
>NW_015285250.1:0-324 GCF_001447785.1 Gekko japonicus | reverse complement strand
CTGGCGACGAGGGACCTGGCAACCCTAATGTGTTATTACATACTCTTCATGTAGTATCCTCCCGTTTTTCAGAGTTCCGCTTCAGAGCTGGGTTAGCATTCCTTTTCTTTCAGAGGGCAGCCATTTTGGTGTGCAGTTCCTTTTTGTGTGTTTCTTGTTGTGCGGATGACTCCAGCCGGTACCGTGATATATCCCAGCAAAAACATCTCCGCACAGGCACGCTTTGTTTATATATAGATAGTGGCACATCAGCATGGTGGGGAAAGGCCTATTTCTAAACCGTAACTCAAGACTCTATCAACTCTCTCATGGAACAGATGGAGA
>NW_015285249.1:0-324 GCF_001447785.1 Gekko japonicus | reverse complement strand
TTGCCCCAGAGTCCCTATCTATATCTTGATGCTATTAATGACAAGTATGTGAGAATAGATGCAAAGGAAATACTGTTCTTCGAGATTTAAAAAGCTGAACATTTTTGAATTCTAATTTGGGATAGGAGAAACAGTGGCTGGGAACACCACCACCCCCAGTACACCCATAGACTTCTGTAGTAACCCTGTTTTCGCCACCTTGCTTTCAAAGTAGACTTTCCAGTTCAAGAAGGGTGTTCAGGTGTAACAGGTATCAAGGTGTAAAAAGGGTCACCTTGGTGGCCCTTTTGCAAGAAGAAAGGTGGGATATAAATTATGTAAAAT
>NW_015285248.1:0-324 GCF_001447785.1 Gekko japonicus | reverse complement strand
CACTGGCTGTGTTTGTGCCCCTTTCAGACCACTGGAGGTTTAATCACGGCCCCCAGTTGCTGCCATTTAATAAGCACAAGGTTAGGACAGTCTTTCAGCACTAACTCAAATGAGATTTCTCTATGGGACAGATGCGAGCAGAAGATCTTACCGGGGCAGGTCTTTCACTGTCTTTCCAAAATCAGGATCCGAGGCTGTTTTGTGGCTGCCGTCTTTCAGCTGATGGACTTCCGAAACCCTCATGACAACATAGCGCTGGGAACCTGAACAGCAGACATTTTCCAACAAGAGTTAATGCAGCCAGCAGATCTAACCACAGCACCA
>NW_015285247.1:0-324 GCF_001447785.1 Gekko japonicus | reverse complement strand
TTCAACTTTTATTAAGAATATTGATACAGTATAAAACAGAGAAGAGAAAAGAGGCAAAATACAGTGAAGGTACTGTTAAATGCAAACCTTTGTTAGCCGTAACTATAACTGCTAAATCATTTTGTTATAACTCACACTTTCAAAATTCCTGTACTGAAACTAGATACGATATGATCTTCGAACTCTCCTCTTCTATTTCCTCTGTTACTCGAAGCTCTGCTGTAAAGCATCTGAGAGTCTCTCCAGCTCCAAGGATCTTTTCCTCAACAGAAACCCCTTCAAACAAAGTACCTGTCTATGACTGTGTAAAGGAAGAGGTTGGGG
>NW_015285246.1:0-324 GCF_001447785.1 Gekko japonicus | reverse complement strand
AATTGTAAGGAGGAAATAAAAAGGAGCGAGAGGCAAGCCGGGGAGGATTGGCTGGACTGGCTGACTGAGCGGAGAGGTTGCGACGGTCCCTAGAGAGAGAGAAAAGCAGCCGCACTCAGGAAGGGAAGCCAGACCCAGCCGGGCTCAGGAGGTGAAGTAACCTCCCGTAAGACCCGCATCTGAGGCAAGCCCTCCTCTAACGAACTCCTTTCCTCCTGGCTCAAGGCTATCCCGGCGCCCTGACTGCCACGTGGAACCCTCCCTGCAGCACAGTCATAGCGTAAAGAGTGGTGGAGCCCCCGGGGAAGCGGATCGAGGGCCACA
>NW_015285245.1:0-324 GCF_001447785.1 Gekko japonicus | reverse complement strand
CTCTATAACTAAAGTCCAGGAAAGCCTGCTAAGGCACCTTGGAAGCTAATGTTCCTGATGATGACCACAAATAAAGTCCTTTTGAATGCGAATGAAGAGGCTAAGTACATACTGGTTTGAATTTGTGGTCTCTCATTTAGCTGTTATCCTTCTTCTAGAAACATGAACATTTTGCAAGATAAGACAGCACTGGTTTCATCAAGAAAGGTAAGTTTTTATTTCTGATTGCGAAATGTTTCCCTGGGTATTCTCTGTGCTGTTTGGCTTCTCTGATGTTTGGCTGCTTCTAGAAATCTGCCGGAAGATGAGCCCCTCAGGTCAGAA
>NW_015285244.1:0-324 GCF_001447785.1 Gekko japonicus | reverse complement strand
TGTTTAAAACCAAGTAGAGTTTCTTGTGAGGTACGAATGCGGCCTCTCAAAATCATGTCATCGATGTTTGATTCCTGGGCACACGGCAGTCTCAGTTTGCCAGCAGGGTCCGAGAGGGGATACGATTCCAAAAGCATCATTTGCCCGTGCTAAAGTACTCCGACTGGGTGGTCCATGGCTTGGCTAAGCCCAGGCGGACTGGCCCAAGCCCCTGGCTCTTCTCTCCTGTAGGGCCAGTTTCATGGCGGGCGTTTACTGCCTCTACATCAGATGCTACTTTAGCGTCAGGAGTGGTCCACACCACCATAGCTAAGTGTCACAGGA
>NW_015285243.1:0-324 GCF_001447785.1 Gekko japonicus | reverse complement strand
GGTGGGGCTGCGACTGGTGGAAGTGCTCAGGGTCACCCAATGGCTGAAGAGGAAAGCAGCAAGCTGGTGGCCCCAGTCTCTGTGGATGATCTGCCGAAGGAACTCTTTCATGGTCCTCACCATCATTTCAACCTGGCCATTGGTGGCTAGGTGGAAGGGAGAATCTGATGTGCCTGATTACGTAGCGGCCCATGAACTCTTGGAATTCACCTGAAGTGAAGGCTGTTCCATTGTTGGTCATGATGATGTTGGGCAAGCCATGGGTGGAGAAAATGCATCAGGGGGGGCTGTGTTCGGGTGCTGGGGAGGGGGCTTGGCCACCCC
>NW_015285242.1:0-324 GCF_001447785.1 Gekko japonicus | reverse complement strand
GGTCGGGTTCAGTGAAATCATGACCTCCCCTTTGAGTACGAAACGGAATGGTTTTCAAGCAGCCTTTAACATGAATGGTTTCTATGAAAACAACCTTGCAAAGGCAACATGTTAACATCTCTGTTTGACACACTCGTCTCTCAGGGCAATTTTGCATGAACTATATCAAGTCGGAGCCCGCCAGCTAATTCACTGAGTCTCGCCCAACTCCCCTCCCTACTCCAGATCCCGTCGCAAACGGCGTCAGTACTTGCAAATACCGTTGGGGGGCGGGTTTTTTGTGGTCAAGGACGACTTCTCTTTCCTTGATCCCCAGTGGAAAAG
>NW_015285241.1:0-324 GCF_001447785.1 Gekko japonicus | reverse complement strand
TGATGTCTAATAAATTCATAATTGGACTTGAAGATTTTCCTGCAATCAGCGCATGTGTATTTTTTTTTGCTTGTGGAGGAAGTTCTGGGGTTCAGTGTTCTGCCTGTTGGGGGGCATTGAGTGGATAAATACAATTGTTTTCTCTTTCTCCCTGCTGGCTGCTTATACTGATGCTTGGGGATCACAAAAGTCAGGGAAATTCCCCCTTGAGAAGTCCCCAGTAAAGTCCCAGGAAACTGAGTAGGCTCTGGATCTCTGTGCTGAAGTTCCTCTTCCAACTGCACCACAGTTGAGACAGAGAGGAAATCCTGAAGGCTATCACTT
>NW_015285240.1:0-324 GCF_001447785.1 Gekko japonicus | reverse complement strand
ACCATATGACTTGAAGATGTTCGCTGAGGCCCAGGTTGGAATCACATCCGGATGAAGCTGCGTATTTACTTGCCCAATAAACGATGCTGTGCCCAACGATCAGAACTGTCCCCCGCAAGCCTAAAGAGGCTAGAAAAACAAACCAGTTAGTACAGTTAACCTGGATGAACATACAACTTGTACGCAGATGATCACCAACACCCAATGGCCATTATCTGATTTGATGTGAAACTGCGCTCCGATGCACTCTGAGCTCCTCGAGGGGGGGGGATGCCTTGCAATGCATGCAGACAACACACTGATGAACTGAAAACATGACAGGCA
>NW_015285239.1:0-324 GCF_001447785.1 Gekko japonicus | reverse complement strand
GGAACCAAGGGGGCCAACTGTATGGAGGACAGACCTTTTGTTGGATCCAAATTCTGACCAAATCTAGACAGTTTGGGGGAGGTGAGAGCCTTTTGCCAGAGTGCTGCTTTAAGCTGAAAAGCTCTGACAGAGTATGGCTTCAGGGTAGACTCTGGCAGATCTTGCAGGAGATCACATGGTGGGACTCTCCTAAACACATTAAACAACTCACGTTCATCACTGCGAGTTAATGTTGTTGCACACTTGGTGCATTTTTTGAACAGAGCCTTAGAAACCATTGATGACTTGAAGGGGAAATGGTGGCTGGTTAACAGAATAAGAGAA
>NW_015285238.1:0-324 GCF_001447785.1 Gekko japonicus | reverse complement strand
CACACACACACACACACACACAAAAAAACTTACAATGGTGCCCATGTAACTCCTTGGTGAGCCAGTTGACTATACTTTTGCCAAGTGGTGAGGCAGTTTTTATTATTCTTCCACACCTAATCAGAAATCGAGTGAAACAAAGGAATACTATTTTCACCTAAACAGAACAATTGTTTTATGTTTTGGATTTATTTTGTCAGGGTGGGGCATACACAGGGACAAAGTGATGTGTTCCAAGTGGGGGTTCAGTGGATCCGTTCAAAGTTTAGTATATGCAGAAGGAGCTGTAGGACTGATACATCCATGTCCAGCTCTCATCTTCCC
>NW_015285237.1:0-324 GCF_001447785.1 Gekko japonicus | reverse complement strand
GAAGTCAAGAGATTTAGAAGGGTGTAACTGTGGTTTAGGAGGGCACTGCAAGTTATATGACTACATTCGTTACACTGAAAAAAATTGCAAGAATATTCTTTTCCTTCATTGCGGCGGAAAATGACCCTACAAATAGAAATAAACCCACTTGATCTTTGTGACTTTTCTCTCAATTTTTCTGATTTCTTCAAAAATTCATTCTAAGCAACTTTCATGAAGTATTCTCATAATTTCAAACAGTTTCTGAAAATATTTCCCTCTTCAATATCTGGGGTGTTTGTTTTTGATTTTGTATAGATTACCATAGTTATTGCCCCAGCATCA
>NW_015285236.1:0-324 GCF_001447785.1 Gekko japonicus | reverse complement strand
CGCTGCGCGCCACATCCACACTTGGCAACCCTAGTGGACTGGCAACTATCAACCTGGCCCCTATGGCGGTGTCCCTTTGACAGCACTGCAACTTGATGAAGCAAGAAGGGGAAAGTGTTTTTCCTTCCACGCCACAAAAAGTTTCAGAAGCGACAGCAAGCCGAACCAATGTTTCCTGGCCAGCTGGCAAGCCCGGCAAGACAAGCAATTTAGGAAAGTTCTATCGAAGAAGCAGGTCTTGAGGGAGCCAGAGAAAAGGAAAAGGTGTTCCCCAAAACGGAAGAGTCCCTAGGACTGCCAACTCTGCGTTGGGGAATTCTTGGG
>NW_015285235.1:0-324 GCF_001447785.1 Gekko japonicus | reverse complement strand
ACATGGCTTCTCTTACGTTCTTGTGTTCACCTACCGCAGAGTTGTAGAAGCGGGTGCAGTGCTCAAGGGACTGGAATTCCACAACCAGGGCTACTGTGCCGCTATAAAGCTGTCCAGCACACTGTTAGAATCAGACGATGGTGGCAGCAGGAAATCTGAGGCTCAGCTCAGGAGTGACGGCAGCTGTCCGAAATGATATATTCTCCTGTCAAACACATTGCCACAGAGTTCTCACTATCCCTCATTCTCATACTCACATTTTTTGCTGCCATCGCAAAGTCTCTCTGCTCCAAAATGAGTTGGAATCATGGGAGGAAGTCTGAC
>NW_015285234.1:0-324 GCF_001447785.1 Gekko japonicus | reverse complement strand
GGGGGGGGGCTCATACCTGGCAAGGCCCACAGGAGGCCCTGTCACTGAGGGCTACCTTCTCTAGAAGGTGGGTCTTCTACATTCACCCTTCAGGAATGAGTGTGTCCATGTTGCCCTCAGAGCAACGGTGCCCTTCAATGGAGCATTCCCCCCCCCCACAGGAATTAGTGGCTGCTATTCATTTATACAGCAAGAGGTGTCGTGTGCAACAATGGTTCTCAGCCTTTGGTGTCTTACGTCCCACCAGTCACTCTGTCAAAGAATCTGGGTCCCGCCATGGTAGAAGCAAAATGCCCAAAATTTTCCCAAGAAGGACATTGATAC
>NW_015285233.1:0-324 GCF_001447785.1 Gekko japonicus | reverse complement strand
ATTTTCCCCGTGTCTACTCAATCATGACTTGCTCCCAAGAAATCCTAGGATGTGTAGTTCCTTTATGTGAGAATTCTGTGTTAGAAATTCCCAGTGCGTTTTACATTTGCCAGGATTTCTTGGGAAAGGAATGACTCTTAGACCCAATGAAATATTTTGTTCATGTGGTAGTGGAAATCTATCTGCAGAACCTGCTTCCACTATGACTCCAGTAAAGTTGGATTTTAAACTTACCAAATGACATCTTAGACAGCCATTCTGCTGATAGATGATGGGGCTCATTCTGGGAGTCATTCTGGGAGATCAGACACAGTTGGTTTGTGT
>NW_015285232.1:0-324 GCF_001447785.1 Gekko japonicus | reverse complement strand
GTAGAGATTTCGGATGCCTCCCGGCGGGTTAATTCAGTTAGAGACCTTTTGGTGGAAGCCATCAGAAAGAGGCTGTACTTAAGCTCTAACTCTGTTCAGATAGTAGGCACCGGCAGCTACTACGAGCACCTCAAGGTAAATGGGAGGCATCACTGGTTTTCAAACGGGGTCTAGAAGTGGGAGACGCGGTCTATATTTGTCAAGGTGAAAGAGTGGTTGCTGTGCTCTCCGATGGCGGGTGGGGTTAACTCTTTTACCGGCTACATTTTCTCGGTAGAAGCCGACCCTCTCCTAACTCTGTGGGCGATTCTGTATTGGCTTTTC
>NW_015285231.1:0-324 GCF_001447785.1 Gekko japonicus | reverse complement strand
GTCTTAGTCCGTTTATAGTAATTAAAGGGTAATATTAGTTGAGACAAACACTGTTTCTTACCCCAGTCAATGTATTCAGTCCATAATTCCAAAACAGCTTTTCCTGGCCGCTTCTCTTACCAATGAGGAAGTTCCCATGGGAGGTATCGTATTTCTGCTTTTCAAGTCGACCAAATTAAGGCATCAGGTTTTCTTCATATACGCACAGACACAAAGATGAAAAGTGTTCTCTTCACCCAAAATAAAAATCAAAGTAGTGGATTAAAAACACGGATGGCCGCTGCTAACAGGAAAACATGGACGCCATGTTCCCGTGCTACCTTA
>NW_015285230.1:0-324 GCF_001447785.1 Gekko japonicus | reverse complement strand
ACTTTGGCTGGTACTTATTTCTGGGTGTGGTGTTTGTGATAACTCTGTTCTTTTAATCCATACCAATGTTTTAGACTGGCACTCCAGGACTTAGTTTGGGCAACAACAGAGAGAAATGAAGCTGTTGTGCTGCAGTTTCACACGTGTAAAGGACCTGGGATATTAAACTGTGCTGTTCTTTTTGGAAATATTACAGTCACAGCATCTTTGCAGGCCATGTGGATGGGGAGGTTCTGAGTTTTTGAAAGTTTCATGCACATTGGTGCTATTTTACGTGACACAGCTTCCATTCCCCTGATGTGCCACTGGATTACTTTTTTTTTT
>NW_015285229.1:0-324 GCF_001447785.1 Gekko japonicus | reverse complement strand
GGAGCAGGCGGCAAAGGTTTGGCTTTTGTTCCGTATGTTCTTCCCATACCGTTAATGGAAGATGTGGATGGTTAAAGTGCTAATTGTGATTTAATTGTGGGGGTTTAGGATAGGGCTCATGAATCAGACATCCATTCCAGTTGGTCCCGATGCCACGCGACCTGTATTCCATTTTTTTAACAGGTTGTTAATAGAACAAGCTGTTTCCATGAAATTATACTTAAAGAGATCTTCAACATTCAAGGGAATTTTAACACCAAGATAAGACCAGTAAGTAGTGACCCAATGGTAAGAGTGATTTGTCTTAATAATAGATGTTGTATT
>NW_015285228.1:0-324 GCF_001447785.1 Gekko japonicus | reverse complement strand
TTTTTTTTTTTGGACCTGGTAGCTGGACTTGGAACCACAGGAGCGCTAACTGAGTTGTCCTCGGTACCAGTTAGTCGATGCTGCTGTATATTACTTCCAGGGGTGGGGCTTCTTCATCAACACAGTGAGCTCTGCCTCCCTGTACATCCATGCCTGTGATCACTTGGATTGTCTGAGGCTTACGCGTAAGAACCCTTCTCAGTTGGGGGGGGGGGGACTGGAAAAACCCTGGCAGTGATGGACAGTACCCGGGCCTCTTTGGGATGTTGGTATAGGAGAAAGAGGTAAGGAGATGTGAGCACTAAATCAGCTGGTGACTTCCAT
>NW_015285227.1:0-324 GCF_001447785.1 Gekko japonicus | reverse complement strand
TGAACACCCATGACTCATGCAAACAAAGCCATATTCTAAAAGAATAGCCACTCTTGCTCAAGGGAAGAGATTCTAACCTTTTCAGTTCCTGCTCCAGCCTTTCAACCTGTTTCTTGCTCGAAATGAGCTGTCCCTCTTGAAAGCTCACTTGTGATTCTTTCACCTGAAGTTCATGAGAAAGCTTCTGCCTGGTTTTTTCAAGGTTGTCACACAGCTCAAGCAAGCTCTGGTTTTCTCTTTTCAGTGTTGCGCCTTCAGTTTTTTCACTTTCAACCTAATGAGAATAAACTAAAACATTCAAATCAGAATTAATCTGCTTCCCCA
>NW_015285226.1:0-324 GCF_001447785.1 Gekko japonicus | reverse complement strand
GAGGAATTTACACTTGGCAACCCTAGTAAATAGAAAAGGTGACCTTGGAAAGCAAATGTTTTGATCCAAAGGAAGAAAAGCAATTTGTGGGGAAACGAATTGAGATTTTTGTGGTTTTCCTTGGCAGAGAGAGTCCATGTCTCCTTTTTCACCCTTGCTTCTAGGCAGACCACAGATCATGAGATACCAAGTTTGAAATGTTTTGTTTTAGTAGCAAGTTAACTCGGAAGGGTTGGCTCTTACTGTGAAGCCCCCTAAAGTAGCGGTCCCCAACATGACGCCCATGGGCACCAGTGTGCCCACTGACACCTTTCCTGGTGCCCC
>NW_015285225.1:0-324 GCF_001447785.1 Gekko japonicus | reverse complement strand
TGGATGAGCCATTGACCTGATCCAGCATGACCTCTCTTATGTTCATCAAAGGCAGGCTATATTCTTTCTCATAAGTGGCTTTCATTGCTGTGTCAGTCTTGTCCAAGTGATCTCACGGCCATCTGAACAAAAGAAAGGAAGCAACAACCATTGCCTTGGCGGTCCTCAGTATGCATGAAAGCACATACAAAGCCTTTGCCTCATCCCCAAGTAGTAAAAAACAAACAAACACCTGTCCTTTTTCTACTCCTAAATCCCTCTCTTGATTTCCTTTCCTAGTTCCTTATAGCCTTTCGACAGTAGATTTAAACAAAAGACCAGAAT
>NW_015285224.1:0-324 GCF_001447785.1 Gekko japonicus | reverse complement strand
CAACCACCCTGCTCAGAACTCAAGAGTAGGAACAAGTTTTCCTTACAACGATCCTGGCAGGTAGCTTACTATTTTCCTGTTTCTCATATGGGGAATTTACAGCAGAATAATCCACTGAAGCTCTTCAAATAATTTTTTCCTTCAGCAGAAATTTGAACTCAAGTCATCTGGTTCCTACTATCTAATTTGGGGAGCCCGACAGCAGAAGGGGAGAAAAGCTTCCTAATATGCTACGACCACGTCATACCCTCACAGTCATCACAAATTAAGTTTTTCCGGTACACAAACTGCTGCCCTTGGAGTCCCTTTCCTTCAAAATGGCTG
>NW_015285223.1:0-324 GCF_001447785.1 Gekko japonicus | reverse complement strand
TTGTCAATGAGTTGGAGGCATTTAGAGGCAGATGGTTTGCCAAAGATGCAGTCAAAGTGAAGGCAAAAGAGAAATTCTGTAGACTCCTGGGAAAAATCTAAATGAAGCATATTTGATATCGCCACAAGCAGTGTACTGGAGAAGGTCAGTGAATCATAAGTGGACCCAGTCCAAAGCTCACACTCGAGTGTTGTGCAGGCATCACAAAGTTCTGTGAAGTTCCCCTGGGAACTTTGTTCAAGGAGGTTTGCCCTGACAATGAGCAAGGTCATGTGCATGTCTATATTATTTTGTCAGTCCATGAAAACCACTGTTTTGAATAAC
>NW_015285222.1:0-324 GCF_001447785.1 Gekko japonicus | reverse complement strand
TCTTTTCTCTAGCTTTCGGCCAGAAGAATCCGGAACTTGACTTTAACACCGGGTACTTGCGTTGCTTGAGGGAAACATTTAATTTCCTCTCCTACTGTGAACCCAAGAGGGAAACGCAGACCTGGCTGATCAAGCACTTCTGCAAAGTCCACGTCATCGCCGACCACGCACGCCCACCCGCTCCCACCACATGCTGCCCACCTGTGCCTCCTCACCCTCTTCCCAAGAAACACCCGGCCCACAAGAACCCTCCGGCCACAGTTGCCATCTGGAGACCGTGGTAGAGACCACTGGTGGACTTTCCCGATAGCTGTCTACAAAAAA
>NW_015285221.1:0-324 GCF_001447785.1 Gekko japonicus | reverse complement strand
TTGTACACCCATCTACATCCAATAACATTTTTGTTGTCAGGCAATACAGTAGGTGAAAAAACTTTGTTCTCAAGCAATGACTCATACTCTTGTTGCATAGCTTTAAACCAAGCCTGCTTGTCAGACTCAGGCAACTCCAATACATCTTTGTAGGTTTGGGGTTCCTTCACACAAACAAGATTTACATCTGTAAAACCATACCTAGCAGGTGGGACTCCCTTAGTGACACGTGTAGACACCCTTGGTATCATTTGTTCACTCTTTACCTGCTGTTCACTCTGTGCACCTCCAGAGGACTGCTGACTAACAGCACCATTCTCTGAC
>NW_015285220.1:0-324 GCF_001447785.1 Gekko japonicus | reverse complement strand
ATAACAAATGAGTTCGGCATCCCTGCCCTTAACGCTGTGGGGGGTAACTGTGTGTTTTTTAACGTTTATTAGAACGGACAGATCCATGTGGGCTACCGGGACCTGATGGACAACTACCAGCTCCTCGTGGTCAACTTGGCAAAGCAGAGAGAAGAGAAGGACGTAAAGCTGGTCTTGAACCTCTTCCAGTCCCTCCTGGATGAATTTGCCCGCAGCTACGCCAAGAGGGAGCAGGAGCATCAGAAGGTTGGCCGTTGCCTTCCTGCGTGGGGACCTCGGACTGCTTCTCCCGGAGTGTTTGGGCCCTGGGTCACTTCCAGGGGG
>NW_015285219.1:0-324 GCF_001447785.1 Gekko japonicus | reverse complement strand
AGCCACTGCACTGCCAGTCTTGCTGAGACCATCCTACCAAGACAACTTCCAAAAAGTTGTTTACCCAATTTGTAATGCTCATAAAAGGGCCCGGGGAGAAACAGGATTGTACGTCTGCTTCCCATTCTGGTCTCAGCTACTGCAATTTCGAGCTACAGTGACAAGCGTTTTGCTTGCTTCCTCTGGGCTGACAGGCAGGCAGGTGGAGGGCAGGGAAAGAAGCACATGCTACACCCTCCCCATCAGTGTTAGGAGGAGGCCATAGCAGGCAGTATGATCGACAACATCGACACTATGGAATTAATAATGAACAGAGAGACAGCA
>NW_015285218.1:0-324 GCF_001447785.1 Gekko japonicus | reverse complement strand
GACCCCAAATATGGATCTGAGAAATTTAGATTGTGTAGCCTCCAAGGAACAGAAATCCTTTTATAAGCACAACTGTGACGCCATACATGAATTACGGAATCACCTTACCCTGGAAGACCTTGATCACAAAAGGAATATGTAAGCCGTCCTTTCATAAAAAAAGAATCTCAGGGTGGCCGATATGACTCTTTGAGCGGTCTCAGTAGCGTAGACCTTCCGATCTTCCCACAAACCAGACGACTAAAAAGCTACGCCGACTACGAGAAACTTCACCTGCTCAAATGTCATGGCTGTCGGAAACAAGACAGAATCCCGGAAATTGGG
>NW_015285217.1:0-324 GCF_001447785.1 Gekko japonicus | reverse complement strand
CTCCTCCTCCTCCTCCTCTGTTATAGTTCTGTTTACATCTGGGCATTTAACACCTACCCCTAAGCAGTGAATCAAGGTACTGGTCTCAGGAGAAGCTAATATTGTGCCCTAGGGGAACAAATGCCCGAAATGAGTGCCTTAGTTGATTCTCCTACACATTTTGTGGAACTGATTCAGCTGCACTGGTTCAAATGTAGCATTAAGCAACTTTGTGCCAAGCTAAGTGCCTGCTTTATGAGCTATTGATCTGAGTGCTGTGGAAAGCTATGGAAGTAGGACATGAAGTTTCACAGCATGCAGTGATGCCAGGAGTGCCCTGCACAA
>NW_015285216.1:0-324 GCF_001447785.1 Gekko japonicus | reverse complement strand
TTCTACAAAAAAAGCCCTGGCCATAACTACAAAATATTTTTGGGACGGAGAGCTATTATACCCAGAAAGTAACCAGGGACTTGTTCTTTGTTGGCGTCCTCCAATACTTTGTTGTTTTCCTCCACTGTCTTTGTAGGGAACTCCTAATTGCTAGTCTGCACTCTTGCATGGGGCTTAAGCGAGGCTGTTTGTTTTGACAGCCTGCTCTTAAACAGAGGTTGCTCTATTATCCTTTTTGAAATGCTTATCCAGAAAAATGCAGTGTATCATGCTTTAGCAAAATTCATGAATCATGCCAAGGAAATTCCTAGTAGTAGAGTAATT
>NW_015285215.1:0-324 GCF_001447785.1 Gekko japonicus | reverse complement strand
GCATAACTCTCTAATCCTGATCTGCCATTCAAAGCGCATCAATGCTTTGCATGACTTTCCCTTAATAAATTCATTTCTGGATTCTGTTGGGTCTCTGTAATTCGATGCCCTTTCAAGCCTGGCAGAAGCACCCTCATTACCCAGTCAGAGGTCCCTGGTACTGGCATATGATGTGGGTCATTGCTTGGAATTGGCACATGCTCAGGCCTGAAGCATCTTCTCCTGCCTGCCAGTTCTGTCTTGCAAATAGTTTTCTGGGTCTGCATTATACGAGAAACGCAGGACTAGGAAATCCTATTAGAGTTGCCAGGTCTGGGGTGGAAA
>NW_015285214.1:0-324 GCF_001447785.1 Gekko japonicus | reverse complement strand
TTATAAAAATATACAAGTAGAGAGACACTATTCAACAGAGGACTTATTAGAATGTTTGTAAACTTTGTGTATCACATCCCAGACTCTTGACCTGTTAATGTGTGGATGAATTTCATTATTCTATTCTCACCTGAGCCTTAAGTATCTCCTGGATAACCATGTAGAATTAATTAGACATCTACTGTCAAATATCTGACTGGTTATTTCTAGAAATGAATGAATGTCACTCATTCCAAGGCATTCATAGTTCCTTTGTTTTATTGCATCATGGGTTTTGATCCTTGTCCTCATGACAATTAACTAAATTTATGTGAACTTTGAATG
>NW_015285213.1:0-324 GCF_001447785.1 Gekko japonicus | reverse complement strand
GAATAGGCGTCCTTAAGTAAAATGGGACTTGCTTTCAAGCGGACCTGTTTAGGATTGCACTGCAACCCGGTTGCACGCTGGCTTTTTGTCATTTTGAGGAATGGCAGGTTCTCACAAATTCTTCCGTGAGGATTCGTTCCTAAAATGGGGACTTTGGACTTTGGGCGTGGTGTATTGGATTTGCTCTCTGGCGGTAGAAGTTTTATTTGTTTTGGAGCCCGTTTTATAAAGGAAGGGTTGCCAGGAGGACAGGCGTTGTATAATACAACGGTGTTCAGCAGCGGTTTTGTTCTGAGGCTCGGTGGTAGAGCATCTGCTTCACAT
>NW_015285212.1:0-324 GCF_001447785.1 Gekko japonicus | reverse complement strand
GACAGGTGTCTGGGACGCAAGTGGAAGAGAGCTTGTGATGAAGCCGGCCGAATACACTAGAAGGCATTTGAAAGCCAAGTGGAACAGAGTATCTTCTGTATCAAAGGCTGTGGAAGGATGAGGAGAGAATAGAGGAGTTTGGATCTGACGGTGAGGAGTTCATCGATAATTTCCTTTAAGACTCTTCAGCTGAGATGAAGAGGCAGGAGCCAGATTACAGGGAACTGAGGAAGGAGCTGGAGGATTGTTAAAACACAGGGAGTAAGCAGCCTGCTCTAGGAGTTTGGAAGCCAACTGTTTAGCACAGGGGTGGCCAAACTGTGG
>NW_015285211.1:0-324 GCF_001447785.1 Gekko japonicus | reverse complement strand
CCCCCACCGACCAGGTGGCTGGCAGCAGGCAGAAGCCTGAAAATTGGGGAAAACCCCACTCGGACCTGGGTACTGGCAACCTACATTCACTCAAACGTAATTTTGATACAACTAGGAATTGTTTCCCAAATAATGCTTTCAAGCAAGACCTTGTTCCCACAAAATGGGCTGCATCAGAATATTAGAGAGGCAAACTGAATGATATCCCAGACCAGCTACCCAGAATCATCCCAGCCATCTGAGATGTTTGCAGATCATATATCCAAACCCTTGCATTAGCTCATTGAGCCAGGTATAGCAACCAATTAATATGTAAGTTTTGTC
>NW_015285210.1:0-324 GCF_001447785.1 Gekko japonicus | reverse complement strand
TTCACAAACAGCAGCACGGAGCGGAGGCAAGGCAGACCTCGCAGGTGAGAAGGAACTCCCGGGCAAGAAGATCTTCTCCAGCATCCGACCATGACCGTCATCCTGAGCTGGGCCCTCCTCTTGAGCCTGTGTCGCTTTGCGGCAAGCCAGATGCCGGGGGGAAGAGGTAGGTACACCGGGGGCTCTTTTGCCCCCCTACTGAAGGGAAGGACCCATCCGGGACTGAGGGCCTCTGGGCTGCCTTTTTCTTCTCCCTGCCCTAGTCTTGGTGGTGGACGGTTGGGATCGAGTCGCAGCCGACTTATGGCGACCCTTGTGGGGTTT
>NW_015285209.1:0-324 GCF_001447785.1 Gekko japonicus | reverse complement strand
TCCCCCCCCCCCCCCCAGTTTATTGTAAACTGCCCTCTGAGCTCTTGAAGAAGCGGGACATGGCACAACTCTTATAAATCATAATTCAATCATCATTTTAAAGAGAAGGGTGGGAAAATTCATGGGCAGCATGTTCATAGCTTATAAAACCTGATAGGGTTATTTGGTCAGACATTTCCATCACATGGAAGGAAAAAATATGCATCTTCCTTCAGCGCTCTGGAGGACTCCTTCCCCCTTCCCATGGATCCTAATCTTTGTTCCTGCTTCTGATGGTTTTGAGTGGTGGGGAGATGGAGGGAGCGTTCCAGGAGCAGGAAGTGA
>NW_015285208.1:0-324 GCF_001447785.1 Gekko japonicus | reverse complement strand
TTTTCCCTTCCGGCCACCAGGGATTGCTCTGTCTTTGCCAGCACTCGCCGATACCACACCGCCATCCACGCCGTCTGCACCATCCATGCCGTCCGTGTTGCCACCACATGTCCTCATCATTGATTGTGTCTGCCTACACACTCCTGCCCATATGCTGTCTGCCTTGTCCTCTGATGGCAGGACAAGGTGAGCAGACCCCAGCTTTCTTACTCCCTGTATAGCAATGGGGAGACAGGAAGATTGTGGCTGGCCTCTTGCCTGTGTTCTTGTCCCCCTGTCAGGCAAAACATGATGGAAGTAAGGGCTCTTTTTGTAGCAGGAACT
>NW_015285207.1:0-324 GCF_001447785.1 Gekko japonicus | reverse complement strand
ATTTAAACATAGGCTTCTTACTGTTAACATCTGTATTATTCTAACTCAGGAAACAGTCCTTAATTCAATTACTTTGTTAATGTGGATGTATAACCTGCATTGGCTACAATGCTTATTCACATTACAAATGCCCATCTTCCACTTTATCTTCTGCACGATTAATTTCAATCATTCATTAATATAATTAGTGAGACAGAAGCTCAAAGGTAATTTAACTCTCATTTATGAAAACACTGTATGTTTAGCAGTCACTCTTACAACCAATTCTAACAGCTCACAAGATTGTCTCAGCCAACCACCCAGTAACTGCTGGGGCCCCAAGAG
>NW_015285206.1:0-324 GCF_001447785.1 Gekko japonicus | reverse complement strand
GAGGTTATTACCTCCTGTTTCCATTTCACAGTTACAGTACTTATGGATGCACTGAAGTCTTTAAAAAAGCATCAAGTGTGCTGGCTAGCTAACAGCCCTGAAATTTCCAGCCCTGTCTCAGAAAACGAACCTCAAAACCTGGGTCTAAAATCCCAAACCTGCCAACATGATTCAGAAATTTTTTAACTTTGCATGCCATCTTTGTTTCCTGATAAATTTGATTTTGCTTTCCCCCCCCTCAAAAAAAGCACATTTTCATCAATATATGGTGGTGTGTTTTTATATGGCAACTGCTTTCAGTATTAGACCTCACTGTTCATGATG
>NW_015285205.1:0-324 GCF_001447785.1 Gekko japonicus | reverse complement strand
CCCCTCAGCCCTTACATAAGGAATAAAGTTCTCAATCAATGCAGGGTTTCCCCACAAAGCCCTTTTTCATATTTGGAAGAAGGACGACTGCGGTGGTGGTAAACCGATCCACAGAAATGTGCCCCAGAAAGCCTGTCGGCTGTCATTATTTGAACATCTGTCCCGCCCTGCTAGCAGATCTCCTCTCTGTTCTCCGTCGGAGGGGATGCGCAACGGACGCCTGTACCCAAACGGAGCTCCGTTTCCTTTCGATTTGTTCGGCACAGAATACCTCCTGGAGGGTTTTCACTTAAATATTTTATGCCCATCGCTTTATAAAAAATT
>NW_015285204.1:0-324 GCF_001447785.1 Gekko japonicus | reverse complement strand
TATTTTGGTTTCAATAACACTTTTTGTGTCCATGTATGTATGCATCTGAAGGATACCTGAAGCTCACAACTCAAAACGGGCCGAATTGAAAGCTGAAACGACTCATCTCCCACGGGACATTCCTCACTGGCAAGCGAAGCGGCCAGGAAAAGTTCATTTTGGGATTGCAGACTGAATACATTGACTGGGGTAAGAAATTGGTTTTACCTGAACTAATACCACTCCCTAAATTGTGTAAAAGGATTGCGAGGATTTGTAAAGGTTGTCTCTGTTTGAGGAAGGAGGAGAAGAAGGCAAATAAAGAACGGGATTAAAATGGATACA
>NW_015285203.1:0-324 GCF_001447785.1 Gekko japonicus | reverse complement strand
TGCTGGACGGACTTCCTGTATCATCTGATCTTAGGAAATGCATCCATACCGCAGGCCTCCCCCTGCTCAAGCGGGGGCCGCTCGTAATTGCTGGCAACTCAGCTCTGTTTTGTTTTTCTGGCTGAGGTACCAGGCAATCATCAGTAATTATTTCAGATCTTGTTACAGATGGAACTCTGAGGTTCTCAGCCTTAAACAGAATTCATTATCCAGATTCTAATTTTGGTGCCTTCTCAATGGGGACTCTGAACAGACTTGCCTCTGAGCATGATGGAGAGGAGGGCAAAATTTAAAGCTGGAAAGCTCTGGGCTGAAAAGTCGTAG
>NW_015285202.1:0-324 GCF_001447785.1 Gekko japonicus | reverse complement strand
TCCACCCCCAAATATCAAGGAATTTCCCAGGATCAGCAGCCCTACTAATAATCCCTAGCCTGGACTTTTCCTTTCTTTTTTTTAACTATTGCCACATTCTGAGTTGATACTTCCGTTGAGCTTCCTCCTACTCCCGGAGTTCCCTTTCTTGGTTTGACACAACCAGATCTGAATTCAGCAATGTGTTGTCCATGTTAGGATTCCCCCCCTCCCCAGTTTTTTTGACCAAGAAATTACTCAGGGGGAAGGCAAAGAGAGGGGTCGCCACAGGAATATCATTTTTATCTTTTGGTTAACGGGTGTCTCCTCTTGCTTCACCCCCCC
>NW_015285201.1:0-324 GCF_001447785.1 Gekko japonicus | reverse complement strand
TTGTAGTAGGGATGTGTAGCGATGTTGGAAAAATTGTCGTTAAGGAAGATGAAACAGAGCCAGGAAGAAAGGAAAGTTAGTTCTGTGACAGTATGTAAAAGCCACGTCCTTGACCTAACCACGGGTAGTATATTAACACTGTCAACATGACCCAAAGGTCAGACAACAATCTCCAAACAGCAACCACCACTTACTTAAGCACTTGCTTTAAAACTCTCTGCTGGTCCACCTTGCTGTTCCAGCCATCTGAACGTGACTTCTGGCTTTCATATTTCCAAGTGGAGGTGGCCTTATTCAGATAAACAAATATAAGGTCAACAGTCG
>NW_015285200.1:0-324 GCF_001447785.1 Gekko japonicus | reverse complement strand
CCATCCAAGTAGTAAGCAGGGCTGACCCTCCTTAGCTTCTTAGATCTGATGAGATAGGACTAGCTCAGGCTATCCAGATGAACTGAAGCACTTGTTATTTGTTGGGATTTTTGCAAAGGATGCTGCGGTAGGTGTACCTGCAAGGTACTTCTTCAGCAAGGATACTTACCCATGATCACATGATGTAGGTTAATTATGCCTTAACCATTAAGAAATTTGGAGTATGCACTCTTGTTTTATTCTTTAATTTAGAATACATCAGTGCACCATGGAAATTCTTAGCGGAGAGAGACCATCTCAGACTGAAATCAACTCACTCTTGTT
>NW_015285199.1:0-324 GCF_001447785.1 Gekko japonicus | reverse complement strand
TTTTTGGACCTTGGCCCCCTACTCTGCTCTGGGAAGATAGCTCTGAAGATCAGGAGAACTCTCCCTAGCAAGTAGAAGGCACGTTACATGTAAGAAAGAGTAACTAAAGCAATCCCAGCTCTCCAAAGGCCTCTTAGCATTATTTATCTCTGCAGAAATAAAAGTTAAGGATGCCAGGTGTACTCACCTCTATTACAGGCTCATTAAGCAATTCAAAATGCCCCAAGCCAGTAACGGGAGACAATTACCCTTTTGGTCTCGGAATAAAATAAATAAACCTCTCAAATCTGTTTCGTTGGCTACAGATCAAGTGCAGAAGGAAGG
>NW_015285198.1:0-324 GCF_001447785.1 Gekko japonicus | reverse complement strand
TTAACCAAAACCAAATGTTCGTTATTTTTGCCATCCAACCCTGGAGAGGACCCAAGCAGGCCTCTGCTCTCTTATTCCCATGAGAAATCTGTTTGGATTTTGCCTCTAATTCAGAGCCTCAACCTCAAAAGTATGGCTGGAAATTGGCTCACATGCCTCTGTCTTGTGGGGGGGGGATCACAGATTGTTTCCAAGGAACAAGAGGAATTAATAGCGTGATAACAAATGGTCTGATTTGCCAACCATTGTTAAGATCCTGGCTTTTATTGGCCTTTTTTGCTCAGCTGGATTATAGCTGCCCTGTAATAATAAACTACTAATTTT
>NW_015285197.1:0-324 GCF_001447785.1 Gekko japonicus | reverse complement strand
CTCTTCTTCTTCTTTATGGCTGAGATGACTTTTGTCCAGGAACTCCGTATCCCTTGCCCTCCTCCCAGGCCTTGAAACATGGTTGTTGTTTCTGATCCATATATACAACTCGGCCATTACTAGGGACTAGTTTGTACATGTCTTTACATAATTTGATTTCTCTACAATTGACAGTCAGCAGGTGACTCTGGGAAGTGATTCCTTTTCTGGCGTCGCATCTGCCTGTGTGCGCCCCTCTGTGTCATATAATAAAGTGTCGCTGGTCAAATAATAGTGGGGAATCCAATTTTGTCATTATTATCGCAAACCCGTCAAATATGATTG
>NW_015285196.1:0-324 GCF_001447785.1 Gekko japonicus | reverse complement strand
GGGGACTGAAATAAGCAGGCAGGGAAGTGAGGGATAGTGAAGCCAAGCCAACTACAAAAAGGTATTTTGGAATCTGCAGTCTAGGCATGATTCTATATGACCTATGAGCCTTTGCATAACTGACATTGGCTTGTCTATCTTGCTTTCTCCCAGCCTTTGGGGCATAGTCTGTTAAGAAATCTTTGGGGAATGGTTATGGAATTCCAAACTGTCTTCTACAGGAGAAGTCTGACAAATTAGGCATGAGCATCAGCATTGTCTAAAGGTGTGAAGACACCGTATGCAAGACACTGAGACAGGGCAGAGTGGGGGGAGTCTTTTAGA
>NW_015285195.1:0-324 GCF_001447785.1 Gekko japonicus | reverse complement strand
ACTGTGTGCTGTATTGTTTGTTGCTTGCCACCGGGAGGTTGGCAACCTATTCCTAATCGGCAGTGAGCATGACACTTTTTACACAGAAACCCTTCCCAAAATCTATTTCCTGCCAGACCAGTGAGTATGCTTTCACATTCTGGTGCTCTACATGTGCATGGTTTCCTGGCGGTCTCCCGTTTTAGAAATGCTTTTACGGCCCAGGCTGACCTGCTAACAGTGTCTTGTCTCTGTGTACTGACTAATGGGATTTTTTAGTTTAGCAGAGTGCTCAAGGCACATGCGGCAAAGCCCGTCTGGAGTGTGTGTGCTGTCCAAAGTTAC
>NW_015285194.1:0-324 GCF_001447785.1 Gekko japonicus | reverse complement strand
GCCTCACCCACTCAGCCACTCTTCCATTGCAAGAAACTGGCTGAGTTCTACATCTGTCAGCCAAGTCCCAGGAGAGAAAGAGCCACTAGCTGCTCTTCTAATATCTCTGAAGTCAGTCCTGAAGCCGTTTGGCTCCCACCGTGGTATTTAATGGCTTTCATTCATCTGGATGAACAGAGCCAAAGGTTGGCACAGCCAAACACCTCCGGAGAAAGCCCACGCCCTTTCCCAATTTGCCATAGGCGCACGGGATGGGGCGGGGGATCTAAGCTCAAGCCCTTAGAGACAGATTGAATGTTTCGTTGGCGCGTTTAGCTGCTCCCC
>NW_015285193.1:0-324 GCF_001447785.1 Gekko japonicus | reverse complement strand
TCCAAATGTGGCTGCACCATAGATTTATATAAAGGCATTGTGACATCGGCCATTTTATTCTCAAGCTGTCTCTCTCCCCCCTTAATAATCCCTAACATGAAATCCTATTTCCAGGAAAGATGCTTCTAACTTTTGCTTTGCCCTTGAGAAGCTGAGGTTACAGTCCTTGGGCTTCAAAAGAGCTTTGTCTTTATAAAGTCTTTCTGCAGGAGAAATCCATCCTTTTCTTTCTCAAGTCTGATTCAAACTTTTAAGGGCAGTGCATGGAAGCCACTAAGAATGCTTCTGTGTGGCAGCCAGCCCTGTAGCCAGAAATTTTGGGTT
>NW_015285192.1:0-324 GCF_001447785.1 Gekko japonicus | reverse complement strand
TTGTCACAGCAAAGCAGCTGTAGCTGCACATGAAGGGCTCCTGTACGTACATCTGGACAGGTCTTGCTCCGTGCTAATAGAAATGCATGCATTATGGTGTCTCATTTTAAAAGGACAAATTATTGTGCAGCCAAACTTGGGAGTCATTCACACATACATGAATAAGGTGGTTTCATCCCTCCGTCGCTCACAGGGTTGGCAGAATTCCATTCCACTTGAACAGCACTTTATGTGGAATGATATGAAAGTTGTGTCCGTTAGATCTGTTTGCGGTCCCAGCACCGAGGGGAGGGGAGAGGGCGAAGGCAAGGGATCCCCCCCCCC
>NW_015285191.1:0-324 GCF_001447785.1 Gekko japonicus | reverse complement strand
CACTATAAGCTGTGTTGGGTCTCTGTTGGAGAGAAAAGTGGAGTGAATTTTAAAAAAATCTTTTCGTGAGGATTCTGAAAGTGGAGAAGGTATCCTTAGCTCCAGGCCTGGAATCATCCCTCCTCGTATACTTTACATGTATACTGGACTTTACATGTATACTGGACTGAGATGTGACAAATTTATGTTTATAACTTGGCTGATTTATAAGCTTCAAGGGAATGGCTCTATGCAAGCCCTTACCTTCTTCCTGACTTAATATACTTTTCAAGATAGCTTTTGAGCCAAAAATAAGGATTTAGTCTAATCCTTTGTGTGTGAGAG
>NW_015285190.1:0-324 GCF_001447785.1 Gekko japonicus | reverse complement strand
GTGTGTGTGTGTGTGTGTGTAAGGTCCTGAAACAATATATTCTGATTACATGAACAGATGCATCTTTGGTCTCCCATTATATTTTATTTATCTTCAAATATGTGCGGTTTCTGATACAATGCATCTTGAATACATTGCCATAAATTATTTTATTTAAGGTACTTCCAAAGACAGCAGCTATCTGATTAAGCAACACAAAAAGGCTTCTGAATAAATTCACAGACAGAATTCATAGGCTGCTTCACACATTGATGCCTTCATGTGATCACTTAAGGGGGCACACAAGAGGACTGTTGGGATTACAAATCCTTAAGTGGAGGTGAC
>NW_015285189.1:0-324 GCF_001447785.1 Gekko japonicus | reverse complement strand
TTTTCTACAAAAAAAAGCCCTGGTGTTACCATTGGCCATCGCAACATGTGAACACTGACTGAATTTTTAGTATATGTGCTGCCAAAGTGAGCACACTGACTGAATTCCTCAATTGTGGGTAGGGCTTGCCCGGACTCCTGCTGTGGTGGGTGGTCTCCAGCTGGCAGCCCTCTGTTCCCATCACCTCTCCAGGAGGTAGTGGGAGAAAAAACAGTGACATTGACATGGCTATGTCCCTTCTTGGAAAACAAATTGCTGCACCAGTAAGCAGGTGCAAGATAGAAGTATTTATCACTCAATGTGAAATTTGAAAAAAAAAAAAAA
>NW_015285188.1:0-324 GCF_001447785.1 Gekko japonicus | reverse complement strand
CTGCCTACCGGCACCCAGGTGGCAGGGTGATTTTGACATGGGTCACTTACGCACGTCTACAGGAGCTGCTTGTACCAGTGAGCATCCGTGCCACGGGATGATTCTTGCATGCAATAACTGCTGTTCCTTGGGGCCATTCTGTTGGTGCAGGACAGAATGCAGATCAGGGGCGCGTCACGTGTTGGCATCGTGGGTTGAGTTAAGCAGAGATGGATTTGTCCTTTGCATGTGGTGGTTAGTGTCGGACTAGGGTCTTGGAGACCCCAATTCGAATCCCCACGCTGCCGTGGGAAGTAACTGGGTGATCTTGGGCCAGTCACACTC
>NW_015285187.1:0-324 GCF_001447785.1 Gekko japonicus | reverse complement strand
TTTGAGCTTCATCTTCAGTATCTGGTCTTAAGCCATGTCAAATTCCAGCAGGGTTTACCTGCACATTTGCATAAGAATGGGTAAGATTGATTCAGGATCCTCACCAGCGTTGGCTAGGTCCACCTTACGGGACTTTCAGGAGTCTGGACAGAAGGTTTGCCCTTCAAACCATTACATCCCTGCGCTAAACATTAGGCCAGGGGTCCCAAATGTGGTGTCTGGGGTGCCTGCTGACAAATTTCCTGGTGTCCACCAAGTGATTGTAGAAAGTAGGTGGGACCAGGTTGGATTTTGCCCAGCAGTTTGGTGTAGTGGTTAGGAGTG
>NW_015285186.1:0-324 GCF_001447785.1 Gekko japonicus | reverse complement strand
AGCCCTCTTTTTACCCCTGCTGGTATATGGAAAGATACCTTAGCCCCAGTGGGAGCATGCTGAGGAGACCTGGTTGGCTCTTTCTGGTGGTATGAGGTTTGTTTGGAATTTGGAAGCATCCAGCTCTGTTCCACTTGTCATAGTGTAAGACATTGCTGTAGTGACTCTAGCATAAACTGCTCCTGTGCAACTACGGAAGAAGCAACTGGTACCCAAAGATATGAGTCTATACTGCTTGCCTTAGTTTCAGTGTTTTGCAATGTATTAGGTTGGTTTGTGACTTTGGAACTAAAATATACTTTGGCTGCGGTCACACGGAGCATT
>NW_015285185.1:0-324 GCF_001447785.1 Gekko japonicus | reverse complement strand
TCTGACCAATGTACCACATCGGCAGGCTTAATTTGGGCCAATGGGGAGATCTGTGGCTATTTCAATGACAGAGTTTAAAAAAAATATTGGGCATTCCCTATCTGGGAAATAATGCGTGGGAAGGATTGGGTCCACCTTGTAGATTCTTTACCTACTTGGATCTCTACAGAAACACAGGAAGACCTTCTCCCTCTCCCCCCCTCCATGTCTTTCAAGCCATCCCATCAGAGAAGGAACTGGCTGATAGCTAAATCCTCTTGGCCATGACCTGGATGGCCAAGGCTAGCCAGAACTCGTCAGATCCTGGAAGCTAAGCAGGATCAG
>NW_015285184.1:0-324 GCF_001447785.1 Gekko japonicus | reverse complement strand
GGGGGGGGGGGTTGGGCAACCCTAAGTTCGGCATGTGCATCCCCATTCAATGTATCCATTAGAGTTCATGGAGCACACCATTCTCAGCGAAATCACATAATTGCGGATAGGTATAATGTGCTTGAGAGCTGGATGAGGAACCAAGTACCTGAAGATATGAAACAAAGCTCCAGCTTTGGGAGACGTAGTTCTGGAGCAGAGAAGCAAGCAGTTATGTGCACTCCCTTAAAACGTACCCGCATCCACCACCTCTGCACACTAACTCAGTCCCCTGAGCTGCCTTCCCCCAGCAAAATCCCAAGTGTGCCTTTACAATGCTCTCTG
>NW_015285183.1:0-324 GCF_001447785.1 Gekko japonicus | reverse complement strand
GGGAAGTGTTGACGGGCCAGATGTGGTCCCGGATGCCATGTGCCCCTCTCGGGGCTTGGGCGATGAAAGAGAGGCAAGGAGGTGCGCGGCATATCCACTTCGCAGAATGTGGGCCACCTCTTGATCTCTCGCAGTGGAGTCCAGCGGGCCGGCCTGCCAGACTTTTGGATGAATGTGAAATTAAAAACAAACAGCACGGTCAGGGCATGTAATCGCAGCCACTCCGGCAATAAACAGATACAAAGGCCCCGGGGAAACATCCGCCGTAAGGAGTTAGAACAATCCATCCTACTGCACCAGAGAAGGAAGAAGAAGAGAAGATTG
>NW_015285182.1:0-324 GCF_001447785.1 Gekko japonicus | reverse complement strand
TCTGAGTACAAAGAAAAAAATCTACAGCTGAGATGGTTTCCAAGGAAATACTTCCTAGCAGAAAGGGGAAGGGGCGACAGAGAAGAGCCAGTTTAGCTCACAAATTAAAATGTGGGCAGTGTGATCCCCCCTCCCCCCGTCTCCTGACATGAGTGAATGAAAACTGGCTGAGTGTCGTCTTCGTATTTGATTGATTATTACATACCTCACAGTGATTGAAATCATTCTGTTAACAGAGCGTTTAAGGATGCAGAATGTACCCTTTCACATGTTTCCTTTATTTCCTTTTTATTTGTTGTGTCCCCTCCATCCTCTGACTTACTT
>NW_015285181.1:0-324 GCF_001447785.1 Gekko japonicus | reverse complement strand
TGTGAGTTCCTTGACGTAGGCTTGCACACAATAAACCGGACTTTGTAAAAGTAATTAAAGATTTATTAAAGAAACTAAAAACAATCCACTATCAACTACAGTCTCATCAGGTCCAGGTAACAAGAAAAATAACAAAGCTTAACGGTCTAATACATTGCATACCTGTGTTGCAGATGCCAAGTCTTCTAGGGGCATTAGAAGATAATACAGCATAGAAGCCTAGGCAGTGAGGCACAGTGGCATAGCAACATCTGTCCATAGCAGTCAGCTATAGCAAAGCATATTACCTAGAAGAAGATGAAGAGAAGAGAAGAGACTGGATTT
>NW_015285180.1:0-324 GCF_001447785.1 Gekko japonicus | reverse complement strand
TTTTGCTCTGCATGGGCTTCCTTACAGCACTGCTGTTTTCAGGAACATCCATAGGATGTTATCCTCTATTTGATCTGCTCCCCTGTTTTGCTATGATCTTTACCAAATTTAATTTGGTACAGTTAGGGGTGGGATGAAAGGGCAGACTGCAATCAAAGTGCCTTTGTACAATCAATGGGCAGGAAGTTACACTTTTATACAGGTCCCACCTCATGCCAGTTCCATTTTCCTCATCTCAGACCCCGCAGCAGCCACCTCCCCACCCACCAGAGGGTCCTTTAAAACTTTAATTACTAGATTGTTATAAGAACATAAGAAGAGCCC
>NW_015285179.1:0-324 GCF_001447785.1 Gekko japonicus | reverse complement strand
GACTGTGTGACTGAACAACAGCAAGAAGAAAGCATTCCAGTTCTAGCAGAAATGAAAGGCAAGACTCATTTTTAACTCAACCCTCCTACATTCAATAGTGATTAAATTGTTACAGATTGTAGTCCTTGGCCAAGGTACTCCCCCCCTCCCAGCCAGACATCAAGGACTGAGAAGAAACAGTCCCTATTTTCTAGGCCAATAAAATTCTCCCTTGTAAAACAGACATATGGCAGAGTGGAGATGAGGTTTTTTCCCTACCTTAGAGTTTACCATAGAAATAGTTTCGGTAATTCCTAGAACTACCCACTGTCACTTCTGTGTTGT
>NW_015285178.1:0-324 GCF_001447785.1 Gekko japonicus | reverse complement strand
TATGAAATTTGGTTTGGATCAGGGTCATAGGGAGGGAAGGCAGGTGGAATCTTTATCAGGGAGCCCATAGTGCCTCTTGGCAGCCCTAGTCAAATGCACTGCAACTAAACAGTAGTTCAGAAGCCATGAATTAAAATTCTTGTTACACTGATGTGGGGTTCAAAGTGTAGCCATTGTAATATTATTAGTGATATAAAATTGGCATTCCAATCATATGTAGCTTATTTGAGTGCACTGATGCTTACTCACTTGACCTTTGTTGTTAGACACATTATGATCAAAGTTTTCATCAATGAAGGAAATGCTGTGGGTTGAAATAGTGGG
>NW_015285177.1:0-324 GCF_001447785.1 Gekko japonicus | reverse complement strand
ATGGACCAGTGGTCTGACTTGGTGTTCCATCTCAAAAATGCTTGTGAAAACCTAGCTTTCATGAGCGTACCTTTGAACAGACATCACAGTGTTTGATTCTCCTGCTGGCTCCAGGGCACAGTTTCAGGCCCAGTGAATGTTCTGGAAGCGTCTGATGCGATAGCATTGTTAAATGCAAGTGGGCATGGATGTATTTCGAACTCGGAGTAGTGGTTAGTGTTTGATTAGGATCTAGGGAACCCAAGTTCAGATCCCTACTCCACCAGGAAGCTTGGTGAGTGACTTTGGGTCACTTATGCTCTCTGAGCCTAACCTACCTCACAG
>NW_015285176.1:0-324 GCF_001447785.1 Gekko japonicus | reverse complement strand
CCCCCCCCAATATGAAAGAACACTCTGTATTGGTGTTATCGTAGAAGCTCCACCTAGTTGCCACAGCTTCCACTTCACTTGTATTAGCTAGGGTGGGGACAATCAATCGCACCTTTGCAATTTTGAGCCGTCACTCTCAAAGGTTGGCAACCTCACCTGCTCCCTTTACCACCCTTTCAATAGCAAGACCAAATAGGCATGGCATGTTTACAGAGAGCAGGCGTTGAGCATTCAAATATAAGAAAGTTTAATCAATAAAAATAGCACAAATTATTTGTTCAAGTGTCAGGTTGTGGCAGAATACCAAGGAAACTCTATACTTAT
>NW_015285175.1:0-324 GCF_001447785.1 Gekko japonicus | reverse complement strand
CCGGGAAAGACCTTCACCTGGGAGAGCTGCTGCCAGTTGGAATAGACAAGCGTGAGCAAGGTGGGCCGATGGTTCAGTTCAGTCCTTGTTAGTTTTCAGATCCATCGCACAAAGCAGCTAAGTGAAGCTAGACTGGAGAAATGCACTGAACCGTGGCACTTAGGCTCCGGAAGTCCCACTCACACCCATGCAATCTCTTTGCCTCACAGAAGGCACAGTGGAGCAGGGAACTGGGGGAGAGCCGTTCCAGCTTCAGTAGACATCCACAATGCAACAGCAGCATTGTCGTTAGACTTCTAGAAGAACTGGTTGGCCACTATGTGA
>NW_015285174.1:0-324 GCF_001447785.1 Gekko japonicus | reverse complement strand
TCCCAACTGTAGCTTACAGACAGACTCCAAGGGCAGCTCCATGTAGAATGCATTCCAGTAATTCAATATAGATGTCACTGGGACATGCAGCACAGTGGCAACATCTTTCTTGCTCAGGAAGGGCCTTATCTCACTCACTAGCCAAAGTTGGTGAAAGGTACCTTTGGCCACTGCTGTCACCTGCTTATCCCAGGTGCGGCAGCACCCCTGAGCTACAAACCTGATCCTTTAAGGAGAGGGCAACCCTATCCAGAATAGTAGATATCTCAATTCCTGGGTTAAATCTTCCCCTCAACAGTAGTACCTCCATTTTGTCAGGATTAA
>NW_015285173.1:0-324 GCF_001447785.1 Gekko japonicus | reverse complement strand
GGGTATAAATCCAGTCTCTTCTCTTCTAGCATGAAGCTTTGCTTTGCTGCTTGAGTGAGATTTAGCTGCAGAAAAAAAGTCTGCAGACCCATGGGTTCATGTTTAAACATTATCTTCTCGGTGGATTAATGTGGGTTTCTTAAATCAGGACTCGAGGCCTGATTTATACAATCAAGCGGCATTATAGTAGCTGTTTGAATTGCAACTGTGTGTATTCAAGCATTAAAAATATATATAAAGTTATCCTACTCCAAGTCATGCTATTGAACTATCTAGCCTAGTTCTCTGGCAGTGGTCTCGAAGATCTTTGGCTGCAGTCTTTCC
>NW_015285172.1:0-324 GCF_001447785.1 Gekko japonicus | reverse complement strand
GCTTCATTCATCCTTTCAGGCACAAATTAAACAGCCCGTGCTGCCACACTGGGATGGAGTCGGGTCGCTTGTTGGTGAATCGTGGCCCCTCCCCTGTGTCTCCTCAGGCAGGAAGCCCCGCTGGAGTGTCTGACCAGCAGCCAGACACCCCCCCTTCATGATGGTCGGCCCCTTTGAAAAGGGAGACGAGGGCCGAGGCTGCACCCCCTTCCCAGTGGCCGGCTGACATATCAGTGCAGCAAGTGCCATTCCCACACCACACCCGCCTTTCCCCGGGGCAGCTGATGCCACATCCGCTCCAGAATCTGCCAGAGCCCCCCCAGA
>NW_015285171.1:0-324 GCF_001447785.1 Gekko japonicus | reverse complement strand
TTTTTCCGTATGGTGCAGTGTTTACCTGGTGCTGGCTTAAAGACATGGCAGGTTACCAGCTGAATCACAGAGGTTACATTTCAGTTTGGGACTTCAGAATTTTGATCAGATTAACCTGTTTTTGAAAAAATAGCTGGCACATTGCATATTGTTTTCCCGTTTTATTTACAGGTTCAATCTGTCCCCTTCAGCAGACAGAACCAGTTTAGTACCTGGAGCTCAGTTTTGTTTTTCTAGATTAAAAACGGAAGGTATGCTTCCTTTCAACAATATGCCATGGGTGTGTGATATACTTGGTGGACTCCCTGGTTAAACAGAAAGCAA
>NW_015285170.1:0-324 GCF_001447785.1 Gekko japonicus | reverse complement strand
AGACCCCCAAGAGCTGCTGCCCATTAGAGCGGACCACGCTGCGCTAGACAGAACGGGCTTCTGCCTCTGCAAAAGACTGCTTCTATGTATTCAGGAGCATGGAGGGCACTAACCACGTACAAGTGTGCACAGTCGTTTTACCTGCCAGAGGTATTCCCGCGACCGTTGCAGAACCACTTCTTGCTGGTGTTGCAGTAGACCACGCAAGCTGGGTCATGGATGCCGCAGTAGCTAAAGAAGAGAACACAGAGGGTAACGGGCAGGCCACACCTTCCCACGGGGAGAGCCAAGCCAGGGGGTGCTCTCGGATCCAAGCCGCTACAG
>NW_015285169.1:0-324 GCF_001447785.1 Gekko japonicus | reverse complement strand
CAGGCCCCTGATCATCCTCATCCCTTTCTCCCTTATTAATGCAACACCCACAGGAGGCAAGTTTTCCCTTTTCTCCTAGCAAAATGAAGCCTAAATATTCACAATTGAACTGAATATGTACTTTGTTTATGCTCAATCCCATTTTCTTCCCTTTGATGGATGTCTCTCCCATGCTAGAGTTTAGTGGGTAAACTTCTCAGGACAGGGGCCCGTTCTGTTGTTCCATACTGCCCCATGCACATTAATGGAGGGAAAGACAGCAAGGTATCTTCCCACTGGCCTCCTTTCATCAATTTGTATTTTCATTTTCCTATTTTCCCATTG
>NW_015285168.1:0-324 GCF_001447785.1 Gekko japonicus | reverse complement strand
GAAGGTTGAGAACCACTGGCTTAGAAGGATCCGGGGGACAGGATGAAATGAAGCGATTTCTTCATGCAGTTCACTTCTTCTGCACTCCCCTTGAGAAAGTTTCTTTGCTTCTTCGCCTCTCAGTGCGGCTTTTTCTGAAATGCAGAGGCTGTAGTATCGCTGTAGTGCTTACCTGCACTTTAATTTAAAAAAAACAACCTTCAGGGGCTGCTGGCAAAAAGCACGCTAAACAATTAAAGAAAACTGTGACACAGGAGGGAAGGAGGAACTGAAAAGGAGTGGAACTGCAAGAGACATTCCAGTTGCTGATATAATTGAACAGTC
>NW_015285167.1:0-324 GCF_001447785.1 Gekko japonicus | reverse complement strand
CCCCCCCCCCAACATTCTGAGAACCACTTCAGGTTTAGGGCAGACAAAATGAAGAGAAAGATTCATATAAAAGTTTCAGAGACCTTGGATACATTAATAAATTAATTGCTGAACAGTCAGGTATTTTAAGAGCACTTATGTTAGGCCATAGTTACTTTTTACATCTCATAAAAGCAATGTCATAGGTGATTTAAAGAATACTCACATATAGTATGAAGCAGATTCTGTATATGTATGCATGCACTCATGGAATAGTCCCTTTCTTTAATCTCACCCCAATGAAATGTTTTTATGACTGTTTGAAAAATACTTAGAGAATACTCT
>NW_015285166.1:0-324 GCF_001447785.1 Gekko japonicus | reverse complement strand
ATTTATTTACTTACTTACTTACCTTAGTTTATTTTATTTATATCTCACTTTTCTCCCCAATGGGTCCCCAAAGGGGCTAACAACAGTCTCCCCTTCTCCATTTCATCCTCACAACAACCCTGTGAGGGAGGTTAGGTTGAGAGTGTGTGATTGTCCCCAGGTCACCCAGTCAGCTTCCATGGCTGGAATTCTGGAATAAAACCTCCTCCTCATAATTGTATATGCTGAAATAAAATCTTGTTAATTTTTAAAGATTCCTACTTATTTTTGCTCTTTTTTACTTCCAGGTTGTGGGAAGTTTACCACCAAGCACAGTGATTCCTG
>NW_015285165.1:0-324 GCF_001447785.1 Gekko japonicus | reverse complement strand
TTTTCTACGAAACGACCCCTGTTTGAATGTTAGAGACAGTTTTAAGAAAGGGAAGCCATGGCAACTAGGGTAGGAAGAAGAAAACTTTATGGAAAGACCCCGGTTATCACACCACAAATGTCCTTGAAAGTCCAACTGCTATGCAGCATCCTACTGTATCAATAAATCCCAGTCGCCAGGAATTACTCCAAACAACTAATTGATGATATAGCAATGTCACATGGGCGAAACCATGCAAGAGAAACATGGAATGAACAGGAGCATGTATTGGGAAATATTAAAGAGAACGATAGGATTCACTCAGGATCAATACACACACACACA
>NW_015285164.1:0-324 GCF_001447785.1 Gekko japonicus | reverse complement strand
GCCAACTGGTCTGCGGTGGTCAGGAGCCCGGGTCTGGCGGCTTTGCTTCCTGATCTGATACCTACTTCCTGCTTCCCAGACAGACTGAGCAGGGCCGGCACCAGCATACCTTGAGGTGGGGCAGGTGCCAGAGCCCATTGCTCCTGGTGGGGCCCACTGCTGCCGGCCCCCAACCACACACCTCCCCAGCCACCCATCTGCATGCCCTTCCCCATCAGTTGGCTTTCAGAGTTCTGCCACCCATGCCCACAGCTGCCCAGCATCATTGGAGAAAGGCATGTGATGTACAGAGATGACACCTTCCCTATGAAGAAAGGTTGAAGA
>NW_015285163.1:0-324 GCF_001447785.1 Gekko japonicus | reverse complement strand
AGCTTAGAGGGAGCATTAGTTATAAATATGGTTTTGGTAGATGCAGCAGGGAGAGAGCATTTAATCCCCCACCCAGCCCTATTCCAATCAAAATCACCCTTCCAAAGCTGCACACACACCCCAGTCAAAAAGCAGCTGGGACAATTTGGTTCAGCAAAAATGGCCTTCCAAGTAAGGATTAAGTGTCCATGAGTTATACAAAGGGGGTGGGGCCAGTGAGACCAATTGGATCCCTTGTACTTGCATTGAATGTACACACATATACAGTTGCAAGGTTGGGAGTAGGTCCTGCTTGCTGTCGAGGAGGGGATGATGCTATATCAG
>NW_015285162.1:0-324 GCF_001447785.1 Gekko japonicus | reverse complement strand
TCTTTCTACTGGTAAGTCTCCCGCTGGCCGAGACCTTCAGACTAACTGCCCTCCCAGACTTGTTGTGAAGGTAAAATGGAGCAACGGAGAAACATGTCAGCCCTTCTGAGCTCCTTGGAGAAAAGCAGGCCTGGGCACAGACCATTACATGCATCGTATCAAGGTTCAGAATTCAGAACACACCGTTTTAGTTTTTCTGTTGCAGACCTTTTGGGTTTCACAATACCAGTTTGTTTGCCTCTTTCTTTCTGGCATCAGGATCAATGTTTTAACCCATCTCCTGGAATCTAGTCACAGAAAGTCCTCGAAAGAGCTCTCTCAGCC
>NW_015285161.1:0-324 GCF_001447785.1 Gekko japonicus | reverse complement strand
CTGGGTGCAATGGGAGATTTCTGCAGACCTCATGGAAATCCGTGATGGCTCCAAAGCTGGTGACAGACGATGGCACTCTACTAGAGTTGGCAACACTAGAGGGCATTCGGAGCTGGATCGGTAAACAGAGGCAGACATCCGTGGGGGCAGGAGAAGGCAGCATTCCACCTGCCCCCGTAGTGCCAGGCCAGGGACAGGTTTCGGGGGCCCCAGAAGTGGACCGGAATCCAGTTTGGTTCTTGGGATGAAGTTTTTAGAAACTTAAGAATTTAAAGAACAGCTCTTGGGTATAGTTTATATCCAGCTGTTGAATCCATAGCTAGT
>NW_015285160.1:0-324 GCF_001447785.1 Gekko japonicus | reverse complement strand
CCGGCCTGACCCGGGGTTTTGCTTGCCCCCGCGCCCTACATCGCTTTTGGGTACCGTCTCCCTCTCGTCTGCTGCCAGGAAGTTCTCCCATAGCTCCTGTGCCTCGCTGATTTTGGTCGGGCGCCAACAGGCCACCCAGTGTCGAGCCCTCGTTGGGAGAATGTGCAGCAGTTGTTCTACCACGATGCTTTCAACAATTCGGCGCCCGTCATCTGTAGAGGGTACCAACCAGCGTGTGGCTGTGTCGCGTAAAGCGGCCAGTGTCGTTCGGGGTCGCGTGCCGGGGGCCGCCGTTATAGCCCTGAAGCGTTGGCGGTATGTTTC
>NW_015285159.1:0-324 GCF_001447785.1 Gekko japonicus | reverse complement strand
CCCCCCCGAAATGACCTCTGACTCCAGCCATAAGTATATTTCCCCCTGTCTGTGATACAAAAGAATATTGAAGGGAGTGATGGACTTTCCCAGTATATCCATGAGTTTGTTGTTTGCCAATATCTTCTGGTCTTCACAGACAGTTCCAGAAAGTGTTTTGGATGTTGTGCTCAGGAAACCCCCCCTGAAAATCTCCAGTTCAAACACTATGGATGTGTGCAGAGTACTCACTGAGTGTTGCAGTTACTAGAAAAACAGTTAATGTGTTGCAGTGAGCCAAACTCCATTGAAAAGCAACCGGAATGAATTATGTAAATTTACACA
>NW_015285158.1:0-324 GCF_001447785.1 Gekko japonicus | reverse complement strand
TGCTCTTTCCTGCATGAACAAGCCAAGGGAGTCAAAGAGCTCTTTCATCCCACCTCCCCCACTTTAAGCAGCAACAGCAGGGGCTTCAGCAGAACCCTCACCTTTATTATGCATCTCTTGAACCCCCCTCACTCACGTGTGAACGGCGACATAGACTTTACCAGAATAGCAACAGAGGTATGCCAGAGAAGCCCTCTACCAAAGTCTCAGTGGCTGTTCACATCGGGGAAACAAGGCCGAAAGGACACTTTGGCTGTGTCCATTCGTGAAGACTCCGGCCCAATGGGCATCTAGCATTTGCGCCGTTGTTGTACCAAACCCACA
>NW_015285157.1:0-324 GCF_001447785.1 Gekko japonicus | reverse complement strand
ATTTGGAGGCTGGCAACCCTAGACGGGAGCTGGGCAGAGCTGTGACGGTGCCTTGCTAGACGACACCGCCTCTTCTTTCCCCACTCAGCAAGTTTACTAGAAAGAGCAATAGTGGAGGCAGACCAGAGCCCCAGGAGTCATGGCTGCCCCACGGGATTTTCAGATCCCCTCACCCAGCTTCATGGGACTCTGAAGAGCCCAGCACCTAACACCCCCATTATCTAGCTGTTCTGCAGGGCAAATTCAACCTTAAACAGCCTGACCTGGGATGCAGCCCTGAAGCCCCCAACATGGCTGTAAACAGGGCTATTTTGGGGCAGGAAC
>NW_015285156.1:0-324 GCF_001447785.1 Gekko japonicus | reverse complement strand
AGTGTCCTTTATTCTTTGGTCTGCTTTCTGGACCAAAAACGACGGTCTCCCCGAAGCAGCTTACAGAGATCGAAAAACAATACAAGTGTCAATTAAAAATCTAATGGGAAAGGTGTTTGGGGCTCTCAGCGGGAGTTGGATCCGATGGAAGGGCAGCAGGCCGCTGTCTCGCCTCCTCTCTGGCCTTGCTGATGGCAATTTTAACAGGTAAACTCAACACTGGTAATACCACGCCAGACAAATACATGAGGAGGCCTTATGCGGAGTTAGACCCTTAGTCCATCAAGGTCAGAACTGTCAACTCTGAGTGGCAGCAGCTCTCCG
>NW_015285155.1:0-324 GCF_001447785.1 Gekko japonicus | reverse complement strand
GATCACTAGACTGGGAGTCTGCTCCTCCACGGAACCCCCCCTATTTAACAACAACAACCCTATCCATATTCCACCCTAGACACTCCCCCTGCCAACCCTGCCAAGTCTCTTTTGTCTGTCTAGACAAGGGCTGGAAGCACCAAATGGGAAATCCATCTCATCTGCGTTTAACACCGAGTCTTCTGGGCACAATCTTTTTCTTTCTTTTCTTTTCTGGGGGTGGGTTCAGCAAACTCATTGGAAATTGAATTAATGTGAAAGTGAATTTGATCTGCCAGTTCCTCCGCATGCCTCCGTGGCTCATCTCATCAACAAATAAAAGAG
>NW_015285154.1:0-324 GCF_001447785.1 Gekko japonicus | reverse complement strand
TCTTCTTCTCCAAGAGGCATCTAAATTAATCTCCTTTTCTGCTTTAAAGACAACTTACCACATTCTTCAGCGTTTCCCAAGACCGTTGCAAATCATCCAGCTTAGCACTGGTGGACGACTCTGGCTCATAGGACTCTTGGGTGGATGAAGTGCTGGGCTGCATCTTGGAAGCTTCTGTCTGCAACTGTTCAGCAGATAAGGCTTGGTAATAAGCAATGTCCTATGAGCATGAAGCACAACATGGCACTTTCAAAAGAGAAGACTCAGCACGTTCTTGAAATGTCAATAGTACCTTAGTTTAGTGCTGCATACACTTATGGGCCT
>NW_015285153.1:0-325 GCF_001447785.1 Gekko japonicus | reverse complement strand
CATTTCCATTAACTTAGGTGGACAGCTCCTGTGATTGGTGCCTGGACTTCCATGGATGACATTTGGATTTTACATGTCTCACCTTGTACTCCCTGCATTGTATGGCCCCTATTAGTTCCTCCATCACCAGCTTCACACATCAATATCTGACGAGTGAGGAGTCCCTTCAACATGATACATCAGAAGAAGGCGGCCTTGGCCCACGAAAGCTTAAGGTATCTTGATAGACATTATGATTCTGGTAGAGCCCCATTTAATTTTGTTGCAACAGACTAATAAATCTACCCAACTGGAATCAGTGGAATTCACTGCCACAGGAAGTGGT
>NW_015285152.1:0-324 GCF_001447785.1 Gekko japonicus | reverse complement strand
GCCTACTTCTGACTGGCGACAGCTTTCCAGGATTTCAAACTGAGGTCCTTCACCTCACCTACTTCCTGAACCTTTGAGCTGGTGATGCTGGGAACTGAAGCCCAGACCTGAGGCTCTAACAGTCAACCACAGCCTCATCCACAAACAGCACATATTTAGCACTTCCATTTGGAATTTTATTTCTACAGATTCAGAACTGAAATTAGGAAAATGACAAATTTCTGAACAGGCCAAGATTGTGACTCCCTCTCCATCTCACTTTAAGTGATATAGAAAGGAATTTGCAATCTGGGTCTTAAAATACCATTTAGAAATATCACTTAA
>NW_015285151.1:0-324 GCF_001447785.1 Gekko japonicus | reverse complement strand
TTTTTCCCCTTTGGACTGGATTCTTGTCTTCATCCATGAATGGAAGAGCACAGAAAATTTGGGGGGAATTTTTTTGGGGTCATTTTCTCTCACTCAGCGCAGACCTTCACGGTGCGCCACAAGCTGTCCTTGAGCAACAATCCCAGGAGCCACATTTCTGGGAGCACCCCAGTGCGTAGGAGGAGGTGAGAAATATCCATTACACAAGTGGCTCACAGATCTTAGAATCCAATTCTAAATAGATAAATATTGAAGTATGTCTGACATCCTCATGTGGAATTAGACAACAAATGACAGCCTGGATGCAAATGCTTGATTCCAGTT
>NW_015285150.1:0-324 GCF_001447785.1 Gekko japonicus | reverse complement strand
AAAAAAAAAAAAAAGTGGTAAATACTGCACATGAGGATTGGTTCACAAGTGTATCTATAATCAGCTTCTCTGCACTTGCTGACAAGGAACTGAATGTGGGTTCTGACTCCCTTGAGAAGCAGTGGGTTGCATCTTATGATTCCCTGCCACTAAGTGAGGAGGTCTCACTCCAGAAAAGGGAGTCCCTTACCTGGCCCACAATTCCTTCCTCCACAGCAAAATTCCATGCTTAGCAGAAGGGAAAATTCTGTCTGCCAATATTCTACCTGTGACTACCCATTTACACATGCCAAGACATCACAGGGGGTCCCAATCCTGACCTTA
>NW_015285149.1:0-324 GCF_001447785.1 Gekko japonicus | reverse complement strand
ATGCCACGTGCTCATAGCCCAATCATCTTCCCATGTTCCACTGCTCCCTTGGCCAAAGTTCTGCCTACACAAATATCTCCACTCACAATCTCCCCCTTCTGGTCTATCCCAATGCTGTTTCTGCCTAGGAAGGGCATCCAGTAATCCTCCGTATGGATATTTGTAGAGGTACCTGAGGCTGCACTGGGGAACAGGTCAAGGGCCTGATACACCCTACACTTTATGTGGGATTACCCTAAAGTAACATCTATTGGATTTTTTAAATACAGAATCTGTTCCTTTCCTTTTACATGTCTTTGTTTTTGGCTGCACAATGTTACGTTA
>NW_015285148.1:0-324 GCF_001447785.1 Gekko japonicus | reverse complement strand
AATGGATTTGAAAAATTTATAAAACTTGAGAAGCACTCTCTGAAAGGGCTAATGTCAATAGTATATAAGCTTATAGCAGCGCAAAGTTGGGATAAGAAAACCTCAATTCAGAACAAGTGGGAAAAAGATTGCTCCTTAGTGATACCTGAACAACAATGGAAGTCTTTATGGAACTCATATCCTTTTGTTACAAATAACTTGGAAGTCAAAATTCAATCCTTTAAAATATATGCACGCTGGTATTTAACACCAAGAGCTCTGTTTGTAAGTAAATTTAAAATCAACCCACTTTGTTGGAAAAATTGTGGACAATCAGGGACTTAT
>NW_015285147.1:0-324 GCF_001447785.1 Gekko japonicus | reverse complement strand
CTCTTACTCTCCTGCCTGTCTTTCTCTCCTCCTCCCTTGCCCCTCTATAGCCTCTTCTTCAGCTGCTGTTGGAACTTGCTGCAGTACTGCTTATGGGGGTTGTGACACAATCCCTGTAATGGCAGCTAAGCCACATTGTGTGCAAAAGGTCTTGGGGTTTTTTTTGGGTTTGATGTCCCTCTCAATTTTTTAATTCTCCCAGATTTGTTGACGCCCCCCGCCCCCGTTCACAGCCCTGTTCTGTGGAGCTTTTACTTTGCATTCTAAGGTCATGTTAAGAATCAGACATATTGATCTGTATGTGAGGACTTAAACTGAAGAAAA
>NW_015285146.1:0-324 GCF_001447785.1 Gekko japonicus | reverse complement strand
CCACGACACCAAACTGGCTCTGTTTGGTGTTGTAGATTAGCGGTGCTGTGGATTAGCAAAGCCAAGTGGCAGATGAAGTTTTAATCTCTCCCGCAGACCCCTGCAGTTTGCATTTGAAAGACAGACAAACTAGGTCTGCCTTTGCTTTTGAGCCTGTGGATCCTTGGGGTTCAACGACCATGGAGGGCTTTTATAGGGTCTGCTAGTGGTATTTGTACCATGAGAGAACACAGTTTACTACTCGCATTTCACTCCCTGGATTCGTTTTCTCATTCAAAAGTTTCTGCCCCTTTGGGAAGGGAGTGCTGTGAAAATGTAAAAAAA
>NW_015285145.1:0-324 GCF_001447785.1 Gekko japonicus | reverse complement strand
CGTCTCTTGTGTTCTCTTATGTTCTTATGGCAGTCTTGCTCCCCCAAAGCAATGCAATAACCATTACAAAACCAGGCAAGCATTTTGTGAATGGGAATCAGCAAAGCAGTCCTCTAATCATGGCTCCATTCCAGAACGGAACGTCTCCTCCTCGCTCTTTCTAAAGCCAAACAGCCACACGCCAGGAGGACAAAGAGGGAAGCAGGTAGAGCTGCCGTCTTTAAGAGGTCTTGTAAGATGCCTCCTTCCCTCTCCAAATAAGCCAGGCCGGTTCAGCTGCAGGATCAGCCTTGGACGTCCCGATCCCTCCGCTCTCCGTGCAAC
>NW_015285144.1:0-324 GCF_001447785.1 Gekko japonicus | reverse complement strand
GCTTTTTAGGGATACCAAAAATATTTCTAATAGCCATTCTTCAGGGCAACTCTTTCTCCAGGGTATCCACAATAACATGGAGCAATTACATATTGATCCTGGTACAAGCACATGAACTCCAAGGGAGGCTATGCATTGCTTGACAATTTCAAATGTCACCAAAGTACATTTTGAACCATGACAGTTACGTTTTTCCAAACATAGTTTCAACCAAAAGAACACAACCTTCATTTTTAAATCAACAGAAGACAGGCTATTCTATTTGCTATTTATCACAAAAGACAATGGATGATGTGACGGACTGCACTTTAAAAGCTTAGAAGT
>NW_015285143.1:0-324 GCF_001447785.1 Gekko japonicus | reverse complement strand
GGAGAGAGGCGTAGAAACGACCGGGGCCCTCTCCTTCCAGTTCTTCTTTTCACCTCAAAGGAAACAGACGAATGGAGCTTAGGAAGAAATCAAAGGCACCCCCCACTACACACACCCCCCCACAAACCAGTGTCATTAGGAGATAATCTAATTAGATAAGATCAGCTATCGGAGCTAATAAACCGCTACCAAAATTAGCTTTCATCAGCCCCGTCAACAGGACCAGGCGAGGTGGCGGCTTCCCTCCAGTTAATTAGTTTAAGTGGATGAGCATCCGGGCTCCTCCACGATGAAATCGATACGTCCCCCACCTCCCCGGCTTCC
>NW_015285142.1:0-324 GCF_001447785.1 Gekko japonicus | reverse complement strand
AGGAAATGACCCCTGCTTGTCATTAAGAGCTGGCCACCCCAGCCCTCACCTGGTTTAGCAGCTTAGTTTTTTCAGATTTTTCTCTGTAATGCTCAGTACCTTTTCCTTTAAAAAAAAGATGTCACAGAACGTAGCCCCTTCTTCCCACCACTGGTAATGCTGGGGTGGGAGAGGATGCACGGGAATTCAGAGCTGGTGGGGAAAAGGAAATAAAAATGGGATTGCGAAGGATTCCTAGCGCATTGTTTCCACTTTGGAAGCAAGGCCTGAATTGTTTGGTTCTTCAAAATCCGAGGAGAAATCTGGAGGCTGAGGATTTCAGGC
>NW_015285141.1:0-324 GCF_001447785.1 Gekko japonicus | reverse complement strand
TCTTTACCAGAAACAAACAAGTAAGATAATTCGTACAGGAACTTGACTACACAAGACTTAGCTCCCATGTAATTTCCACATGAGATGGGATAAGGTCTCCATCGGTGAAGCTGAAGAACAAGACCCTGTCCCTTCAAAATACATTCATTTTTCAGTTAAAGGGTGGGGCTTTGGGCAGCCTTCAAGTCTGTACCACAATTTGAGGTCTCAGCTGAGCTCTGACATTTAATGAAATAAGGTCTGTGTTACCTTGCAGCTGTCCCAGCTCCTGCATAACTTACCTGTGACCAGCTACTTGCTGCCAGTTATCTCCCCAGCTCCAGA
>NW_015285140.1:0-324 GCF_001447785.1 Gekko japonicus | reverse complement strand
ATACTCCCTAGCAAATAAGAAGTTACTGGAATTCAACATTTGTAATATATCACATACTGAACAGGGTCACCAGAATTAGCCCTTAGTTACATATGAATGGCTATTGAGATGGTCGCTCTTCCTTTTTTCAGACATGAATGACTGTTCTACATGTCCAGAAGATCAGTATCCAAGTCATGATCAAGATCACTGTATTCCCAAGATGATCAACTTTCTCTCCTATAAAGAACCAATGGGGATCTGTTTGGCTTCAGTTGCTGTTTCTTTCTCCCTTATTACAGTCTTGATACTAAGAACTTTTATTAAGCACAAAGATACTCCCAT
>NW_015285139.1:0-324 GCF_001447785.1 Gekko japonicus | reverse complement strand
AAGGAGCACCAGAATTGAACGTCCAGAAGTTAAACCTTAACACTAATATCTAAATACAATTCCCCCCCCCCTCGCAAGTGAAACGTTTCTCCTTCCATCCTCCTCTTTCCCAATCACTCCTTTAGTATTACGGTTAACCCCCCATTACGATCACAGAGTCAGAATCAGGACACCAGCAAACAATGTAGGGGATTCTACGAATACTTGGGGCACTCCCCAGGTACAGACACACACACACAAAGAATAGACTTTGTATATTAACTAAAAGAGGGCTCAGAAAGTCCTCATGTTCAGTTGAGTGAGTCAAAACAAAGGGGAGAAAGC
>NW_015285138.1:0-324 GCF_001447785.1 Gekko japonicus | reverse complement strand
TAACTTCTGCCCTGCGTCTTTCATCGGCCCTCTATCAGACGCCCGGGGGTGTGAAAATGTTGCAGTATGAAGTTTCTCCACGGTTTCACAGCTGCTCGCGAAGGAATAAGCCATAAGTATTGTAACATGCAGCTTAGATACTTTGTTAATGCAGCATCAGCCAACGAAACGGTGCCGCGTGAGAAGGTCTGGGCAGGTGGTTTCTTAAACCAGGGAGATGAGGGCACAGGGGGGAAAAGAAACAGAAACCAATGAATGCTGTTTATCTTCATCACTTCTGTTTCGTGCAGGGCTTATTATAAGATTATGCACGGGATAGAGCAG
>NW_015285137.1:0-324 GCF_001447785.1 Gekko japonicus | reverse complement strand
TCTCGAAGGTGCTACTGGACTCCAATCTATCCGCAAAACCCGAGGGCTACAGAGTTTCACTGACACGCAGGTTTCCCCAAAAACGTTGAGCATAAACCATGGCGGGTGACAAAACGGCATTCCATGAGGAGGGAGAAATCCAAGACAAGGGCCAAGAGTCGTTGCCACGAGTCTTGCTGATACAAGCCAAATGCATTATGGGACTCTCGGGTCCTTTCCTGTTGGAGAGAAGCACAGCATTTGCCAATCTGCTTGGGCATCTGGCGAGAGAGCCGTCCAAGGCTGTGAAGTTCTTATCCCTACCAGAAAGGGATTTAGGACAGA
>NW_015285136.1:0-324 GCF_001447785.1 Gekko japonicus | reverse complement strand
AAAAAACCAGTGAAACACATTGTCTAGATTGTTAAAATTGATCGAATGAAGACATCCTCAGACTACTGTAGAAGCAGCTCAATACTCCGGTCATTACAAGCAGATATACCTCTTTGATAACAGGTGTATTTTCCTACAAGTATGCTTATTGCATTACACTGATAACCACCTTTCCTCTATCACAGAATTCAAAGCAGCCTACATAAAGACACCCAGACTGACCAGACAGACACCTACTTTGCTTCATCAAAACTGCTGAATTGTGTGCTCTCAAGAGCACTTTATGTCCTGCGATGACAAAACCAAACCCTGGCCCCGGTCACA
>NW_015285135.1:0-324 GCF_001447785.1 Gekko japonicus | reverse complement strand
AGACAGGTTTATAATCACATTAAAAGTTGAGAAATTCATCCTGCTTTTCTCTTTCCAGTTACTGAGAAAGTGTTTGATATGTCTGAATGTTTGGAGATGCATTTGGGGATTGTATTAGAATCCTATAACCTGAAACAGAAGTTTTGAGTAACAAATGAGCATAAAAATAATTTAATAGACATTCTCAAGAAGAATGTCATTCTTGTTGCTTATGCCATTTCAGCCGAACAGTTCGCTATGTCTGTTGTGAATAAAGGACTGATACAATAGGACCACGATATGAGCTGCTAATATTTTCTATTTGATAGGCATAATCAATTCTGA
>NW_015285134.1:0-324 GCF_001447785.1 Gekko japonicus | reverse complement strand
GTGCACCAGTGGCTGAGGGGGAAAGTTAGTTGCTTAGTCGTGACGCTTTGGATTTTCTTGGACACGTTTTTGCAGAATAAACCGAAACATATCCTTGCTTGCAAGATCTGTTTTCGCTGTCGAGTTGCACATCCCGTACCATGGCAGTGCTCGCTCGGCCACCAAAGTCGAGGGCTTTCCTGCCTGAACTCACAGCTTCCAGGATTCCTGCAATTACATCTGCCCCCCGAGGGTAACACGGGCAAGTCGGGCATCCTCTCCAACCACAGCTGCCTTTCGAGCAAACCTTCTGAACGCCGGCAGGCCTTTCTCCACCTCTCAAGC
>NW_015285133.1:0-324 GCF_001447785.1 Gekko japonicus | reverse complement strand
CCAAGTGTAGCCAGAACTTCCTCTTGTTGGTTCTAGCCTCACCAGGTTTTTCTAACTTTGAATTTGAAATAATAACACATTTACAACAGCAGAAGTTTTTGAAACAAAGGAGCAGGACCTGCTTTACAAAGACAGTGATCTTTTGCATCAGTGTAAAGATGGAACATGAGATCTTGCGATTCAGTTCTTGTCAACAGTATATTGTATTGCCATATACTGCAGTACATTTCTTTTAAATGAGTATACAATTAAACTAAGTGAACTGAAGCACTTGGGGCTATAAGCTGGTCCTAAGAATTAGCAAAGAAGCTATTTAAGGGAGAT
>NW_015285132.1:0-324 GCF_001447785.1 Gekko japonicus | reverse complement strand
GTCCCTTAGGTAGACCTAAGCTAAACCTCTCTCCCGGAACTCAAACCAACATTCTGTATCTTCAGGCCCGTAGCAAACTGTTTCCTCTTCTTCAGTGAGACATTTTTTTTGCCCCCAGAGCAAAAACATCTCTGGCCTGCCTGAAATCCTTTCAAGTATTTGAAAACCAGAACGTGTCCCCTTCCCCCTTTCAACAAATCGGCCACTCCTGTTCCAGGTTCCTGGTCACCCTCACAGGTCTCTTCTGCTCCTATTTTGCCCTCGTACTTCCTGAAACGTGGGGCTCAGAAACAGACACAAAAGCCCTGCAGGTGGCCACACAAG
>NW_015285131.1:0-324 GCF_001447785.1 Gekko japonicus | reverse complement strand
TTCCCAGCTTATTGCAGACCTTAATTTGCATCTATTTACTTGTGCAGTTTGCTTTGCGGAATTTGTCCGGTAGCTGTTTCGGCTTCGGGTGCCAGGCTGAACCATCTCTGTCAGGCTTCAAGCTTCTGTTGACGGCACAAAATGGCTGCTATTGGGAACAGGGACAATCATAAAATGGCAGCCATCGGGTGCTAGGACCAGTAAGAAAATGTGGGGAGGTTGCAAGCCAAACATCCTTCTATGATGGTGGCAACTGCTTCTGAGAGGCTGCTCCCTGTATGTGCAAAGGTAGAATCATAGAACCATAGAGCTGAAAGGGGCCAT
>NW_015285130.1:0-324 GCF_001447785.1 Gekko japonicus | reverse complement strand
AAGTCCTGGGTGGCTACGCAGAGGCAGGAAACAGCCAACCACCATTTCTTCCCTTGAAGACCCTAAGGGGTTGCCCTTGGTCAGGTGTGACTTGACAGGAAGGGACCTTTTGAACTCTTTCTAGTTTCCCAGCTTTTTAAAAATAACAAACTTTAACTCTGTAGCGCATCTGTTACATGCTCTCTCCTTTACATGCATGATATAAAGGGCTAGAGACTCGGGATTTTTAAAATTTGGGGACTCGCAGAACCTGTTAAATTTATACAAGTGTGTCGATGTGATATGAAATTGATGATTTAAAAATAATAACCCCTGAGAGAAGAG
>NW_015285129.1:0-324 GCF_001447785.1 Gekko japonicus | reverse complement strand
CCTGCACATACAGAAAATTAAGAGTCACTGTTCTGCAGTGGTTTTAATCTCACCCTGCAGGACACTTTTTAAAGTGTGCCAGGGAGATTTCTACTCTTCCCTCTGGGAACCATGCTTCAGAAGTGAACAGAGCTCCATCTAGTCGCCCATAAACATTCTAGCTGTTGAAGTCCAGAGTTTTGGAACTCGCTGACCTTTCTCTTTTTTGTAACAGATGTGGCAGGATCCTTTGATTGACTTGGTGGCTAACTGAATACAGCCTAAACCACAGACTGACAGGGTAGACTGGGTCTTAACACTTCAGACTGCACTCTTTAATGATCT
>NW_015285128.1:0-324 GCF_001447785.1 Gekko japonicus | reverse complement strand
AACTTTGGTGCATGAAACTCTGTGCAGTTTCTTTTCTTGCTGATAATGTTGGCAACATTCATAGTTTCAAGTGCAAATGGATTGCCAGTGATCGTAAGGAGCCAACAAAAACTATGAATGTTGCCAACATTGTCTCTCTCAGAAACCAGTCAGAGCCAAGTTTTTCACCACCAGAACATGGTTATTGGCCTAGTCTTCAACAGGGCAGAGCTGTGACCCTTTAAATAAGACCACTCAGTCCACAGAAGGAGAAAGGAATGCTGGTTGCAAGCTTCAGAATGTTATTAAAGTTCCCCTCACTTCTGCACTGCAACAGAGGAGCCC
>NW_015285127.1:0-324 GCF_001447785.1 Gekko japonicus | reverse complement strand
TCATGAAATATTAGACTATCATCAAACAATGAGTGGTCAACTGAAAATAGGAGTGCTTCATTGACGGGAGTGCCCACCTGATATGAGCGCATGAAGCTACCTACTGCTGAGTCAGGCCATTGGTCTTTCAAGCTGACTGACAGAGCAGAGTCTTTCACATCACCTACAATACTTGATTCTTCCACCCACCAGGGACTCCACCTGGGACCTTCTGCACGCAAAGCTGATCGCTCTGCCAATGAGACAGACCCCCACCCCCTTAACAAATGAAGCTCACTTACACGGTCAGACCCTTAGGGTAATTCCGCACTAGACCTTAAATCC
>NW_015285126.1:0-324 GCF_001447785.1 Gekko japonicus | reverse complement strand
TCTCAGACTGAGATCTTTTGTGTTGCCTGTTATCTGGTCCTTTTAACTGGAGACTGTCAGGGTTTGAACTGAGGCCCTCCCCACTGAGCCATGACCCCTCTCCTCATTACATACAGTTCTGTGTATATTTTGGAAGGGGGGGGGGAGAGAAACCCTCTTCAGATTCCACACGTTGAACATTTCTACATGTAAACTCAAAACATCCCAGGCCCACAGCAGATGTGAGGTTTTTGATTAGGATCTCCCACATTCTTAAAAGGCTAAACTTTTATTTAATTACTTATTTCATTTATACCCCACTCTTTCTTTCTTTCTTTCTTTCTT
>NW_015285125.1:0-324 GCF_001447785.1 Gekko japonicus | reverse complement strand
GATAAAATGGAGGAAAGAAGAACAACGTAAACCATGGGGTCCACATTGTGGAGAAAAGCAGAGTGTAAGCATAGTAAAAACATATTTTTTAGAGAAAATACCTCAGTGTGCTATATTGATTTCCAAATCAAGCTCAAGACAATTCAGACACCATTAGCAAAAATTCAGATAGAATAGGTGTAAATTAATTTAGCAAAGTGGTAATCTAGATTTAGATTTCCCCCCAAAATATTGTTTTGTTACAACAGGTGATATAAAAAGTCCCATATTTCATTTGCCAGTAAATGCTGGCATTCTTTTAAGAGATGGAAGTTTCTCTCTGTG
>NW_015285124.1:0-324 GCF_001447785.1 Gekko japonicus | reverse complement strand
AAAAAGCTGGGGAGATTGGTGCACAGGAAACAAAGGGAAGAAACAGGGTATTTTAATGTGATAACAATTAATAAGAGCAGAGCTGAAGTGGCTGAGCTATGCAGACAATGAAAAGTAGCAGAGATAAAATGAGGATAACCAGGGGAAGACAAAAATGAAGATCAGATGCTGTTGGAACATAAAACATACTAAGGAATCTGGGGGATCAAAAAGGGGCAGGTGTGTGATGCAAACAGATGAAATAGATTCGAAAGAGTATGTCAGGAAAGAATAAGGTCCCTTTCATATGGGCTGTTTAACCCACTTTGGCTCTGAAGGCAAACA
>NW_015285123.1:0-324 GCF_001447785.1 Gekko japonicus | reverse complement strand
GACATAGGAATACAGGCACATTTGGTACACAGGTCAAGCAGACGCCCTCTTGCCAGTATTGCTGACAATAAAGTATCTGTGGGGGTGTGTGTGTTCAATCAGTCACTGTCATTCTTCATCGCCAGATTTCTCTGTGTCTCTCTTACAGAATCCCCTTCGGATGACCTGGTATTAATCCCAAGGATCATTTCAGGCACTGTTGTCGGAATTTTGGCTGGGGTGGTTTTAATTGTGATCCCTGCGTATTGTTTCTGTGAGTAACATCCCGGAATGGGAACGATCCAGGCTCCTAGGTTCTGTTTCTCTTAAACAGAGTGGAAACAG
>NW_015285122.1:0-324 GCF_001447785.1 Gekko japonicus | reverse complement strand
TAAGAAGGCTATAAAAACAGGAAGGGGAAACAGGTGGCAGTTGGGTTTCATTGGAGTTGCTGGACATTCTCACTGCTAAGAATCCCCCGGCAACTGACGGGACATGAGGATCTTTACCTGGTTGTTTTGTTTTTTATGTTCTGCAATTAAAGAATCTCTGTCCCACAGTGCCTTGCCTTGCTGAGTGTTCTTTGGCCACTCAGTTCTTCTTGGAAGAGCCCTTGCCACAGGCAAGAAAATGGCCTCTGGGCACAACAGGTCTAGCTGTAAGTTGAATCCTACAGTGTAATTTTGTGTTGTTTAATGTGCCATGTTAACACTCAT
>NW_015285121.1:0-324 GCF_001447785.1 Gekko japonicus | reverse complement strand
TATGCAGAACATAAAGCTAATAACATTAATCTATGCAGAACATTGTTCTATGATCAAGTGAAAAGGTCATAAGAGCAGATTTAGGCAACTGGGATTCCTACTTAATGAGCAATTTGTTTTATTTCTTTAGCTTATTATTTATTTATTATAAAATAGAGATATCTTACTAATTAAAACAAACAAGAAAGGTTTATATTACATTAGCAAACATATGGCTGGACTCCATTCTTACACATATTATTTCAAAATATTATGCTAAAGACCCATTGTTTGAGAAACTTGTCAGCATATAAATTATTACTGTCTAACTACTGTTTACAATAT
>NW_015285120.1:0-324 GCF_001447785.1 Gekko japonicus | reverse complement strand
CTCTGTCCAAGCCTTCCCTGCTGCAGTGTCCTCCTTGTGGCTCTCCCTCAACCATCTGTTCAAGCCCTTTAAATCTCCCAGCCAGTCGCTCTGTCCCTACCCTCCCAGTGGCATTGGAACACCACTTCCAACCCAACCATGTTGACTTCTGGTTGGGCTGCTGGGAGCTCCTGCCCACCGCTCAGGTGCTATGAGGCCAGGCTGCTAGCCACACCTGGTTCTTTGTTTACAGATTTAGAAGGCTGGGTACCAGGTTAAAATAACTCCCTATTGTGTATAATGTAAAATACCTGTCCTTGGATGACCACTGTACCTGTTGGTTTA
>NW_015285119.1:0-324 GCF_001447785.1 Gekko japonicus | reverse complement strand
GCAGAGTTACACCCTTCTAAGGCCATTGCAGTAAAAAGCTTAGAAGGATGGTGACTCTGTTTAGGATGGAACTGACAAAAAGCCAGACAGAGAGAGAGTCTGAAATGTGTATGTGCTGTTTACAGTTACATATGAATCTTCCCTCAGAATTGTCCCAGATAATTGGTAAAGTTAAATGCACAAGTTGTGCAAGTCAATGCAGTCCCTCCCCCCTCATTTACTGCCTCCATTAAGCTCGGGGTGTAGTGCTGGATATGAGGTGATGTCTAGCATGAATACTTTTCATGTGTGCTGATTGTTATGAATATTAACCCGCATGGGGGG
>NW_015285118.1:0-324 GCF_001447785.1 Gekko japonicus | reverse complement strand
GCTAGTTTTTTTCTACAAAAAGAGCCCTGATAACGGCAAAGGCAGGCAAACTCTTGATCTGGATCAATTTGTGCCTGTGCATTGTTACTGTCCCTCACAGGAATTCTAGTTTTCTTTGTTTACTTGACACAATCGGTATCCATCAAATTCTTGTTATTAAATTTTGTTTGACTAACCAAATAAGTATATCATGGTGTGTGGCTTGGTTTTATTTTGTTTTGTTTTTATTGTACTCTTGGCTCATTGCTCCCATGTGGCCTGGTGTTCAGATCAGGTGTGCATTCACTCACAGCCACAAGAGAACTGTAGTTACCATGTGTGCGC
>NW_015285117.1:0-324 GCF_001447785.1 Gekko japonicus | reverse complement strand
CAGCTTAGAGGGAACACTGTAAATTGCAAGGCTTAAAAATCCCCACGCGCCTCCCGCTCAACCCTTTCCCCGGGAGAAATCCATCGAGCGAGGGAAGGAAAAAAAAACCCGCACAGCGAAGGAAACACAACCCTCCCCGTTGGGGATTCCAGCCCAGAACTTTTCCATCGGAAAGTCTTTTTTTTCTCTCCCTCTGAGCGCTTCTCCTCCCATCGCTCAGCTGGGAGGAACGCATTCTGCGCATGCTCGACTCAACGCCCGGGCTTGAGATTTCGCAGCTGACTTCTCCAAAGCCTTAGAAGAGGCAGGGAAGTCCCAAAGGGC
>NW_015285116.1:0-324 GCF_001447785.1 Gekko japonicus | reverse complement strand
ACTCTATACTGGGCTGTCTCTGAAGATGGTTTGGAAGCTGCAGTTGATACAAACAGAGTCCTGATTTGGATGTGCTGCTGTGTACATATTAAATCATGGCTATGTTAGGTATCCTGGCTTGCAATTTGCTTCCAGGTACAGGACAAGGCACTTTGCTCTTGATCATTTTGGAATTGTTTTAATTATTCTCCTGATTGTAAGTTACTTGTGTTATTTCTCTTTTACCTTATATAAATCGCCTTGGGGAGCTATTTTTTTGGGTCAAAAGGTGGTTAATACATTTCCTAAATAAATAAAATAAACTACTGGGACTAACAGGTGATG
>NW_015285115.1:0-324 GCF_001447785.1 Gekko japonicus | reverse complement strand
GACCGACGCCAAGTTCCCTCTAGGCTGTTGGCGCCCCTCCCCCCCCCACTTGCACGCCTGACAACCACGCCGAGCTGGCCTCTCGAGTTCCCCTCCCCCAGCCAAACATCTGATCGCCTCCGTCCTCTTCAGCCTACTCCAAACCAGAGAATCTCGCCTGAAAGAACACCCTACTTCCAACCAGAGAATCCCACCTGAAACCAACAAACGCCCTTTCCCAGCTCGCGTGGATTCTCCCCCCCTCCTCTCCTCCAAATGAGAGAATACCTGACCCATAAGGAAGACCATCTTGACACCTCGATGCACCGCGCATTCCCCCCCCCC
>NW_015285114.1:0-324 GCF_001447785.1 Gekko japonicus | reverse complement strand
TCCTGCCTCATTTTGCTTTGTTGAAAAGAGATGCTTGTGTGCCATGGAATACACCCGGGCACGAATAAGGGATCTTAAACGGCACAAGCGATTGTAGTAGGCAGAGCAGGCATCAACAGGGGTCTGTAAACACAGGAGCACAACTTGGAACAATGCGAACTGCAAGGTGATCGGCACCATGAGACCGAGAGACCCAGTGTCAACAATGGTCAGGGCAGGAAGCAAGAGCCATGCCACAGAGGATAGGCATTTAAAATGTAGATGGACAAACACATGGTTGAAATCTAGTTGGCCAATCAGAACGAGAATCAAAGGGGGTGTGTG
>NW_015285113.1:0-324 GCF_001447785.1 Gekko japonicus | reverse complement strand
AATTCAACTTCCATCTGTCCTCTTGGAGCACAGAGAGGTGTTGAGACCAGAAATAAAATGCATGTGCAGAGACAATGCTTGAGTTGCTGTTGCTGCCAAGCTTGTGCTTGTAACAAGAGGGATGGCACTTGCTAAATCAAAGGGTACATTGAGGGATCATGATGAGGAAGAGGAGTGCTGTGGTGGTTGGCAGGGCTGGTGGAGAGCTGGGTGAACCTGGTTATCAGCCACAAAGAAGTCCTGGGGCTTGGTGAAAAGCACAGGTGAGAATCTGTGTATGAATGATTTGTGGAGACTACAGGAATCTACCACCAGGCTTTGTAC
>NW_015285112.1:0-324 GCF_001447785.1 Gekko japonicus | reverse complement strand
TCTTCTTTTTTTAATGCCCTAGACAGAATTAAGAGCACAGGCCTTTCCATGGGCAACACATCCATGGACTTCTACCTCTCAGCTACATCCAAAGCAACAGAGATACAAGTAAAGTTGATATGCGTGGAACACCTCAGCTTCTTAGGGCTATTGTTCAGAGGCTGAAGGCTCTCATCATAGGCTTGTCTCCTGCCCATCTGGGTCTACTCATACAGCCGAATGAAATCATAGAATGGACTGTAACATTAAGGCTACAGAGGGAAGCTTTGAATGTGAGAAAAGCTCTCCCCTTGATAAGTAGAAAACTGCAGTTCTCCCCCTCCA
>NW_015285111.1:0-324 GCF_001447785.1 Gekko japonicus | reverse complement strand
ACCAGTTTTTCTGCTGGTGAAAAAAGAAGGGGTCCACCCAGGAAGGCTGTGTTAGGAATCGTGGACCTGCATGTACAAAAGCCATCTGAGATAGGGAGGGAAATTTTGGTAGGGAAGAGTATGGGGAGAGACTGAAAGGAAAAACTGGCTGGATCCAACCCAGCTGTTAAATATTTATATCTCTCACTATGCCCTAAAGCATAAGGGATTGACAGCCACCCTACAAAATGAAATGGATTCCTGTCATTTTAGGTCTCACCATTTAAATTGGCCATCAATGAATTACAGGGAAGTTAGCCTTTTTAACATCAAATCTTGTGTCCT
>NW_015285110.1:0-324 GCF_001447785.1 Gekko japonicus | reverse complement strand
GACTAGATGGCCTGGATGGGGCCTTCCAAGTCTGTGATTCTATGATTCTGCATACATGCATACTTACAGACAACAGATCTGGGCTGTTAGATGATTCTTACTCCCTTTGCTAAAAAGATAGGAATGGGAATTATCTTGAGGAGCACGAATGATCGAACAGCTACAAGTGAAGCAAAATTAAATGAGCATTCTCTCACTCAGTCTAAAACTTGCCTCTCTTTGACTGTGAATTAATAGGTAGGCTGAAGGAGCAAGTATTTGCCAAGCCCATTTCCCTCTTTTTATGCCACTTCTCTTGTGCCACTTCTTGAGCCAGTTTGGTGT
>NW_015285109.1:0-324 GCF_001447785.1 Gekko japonicus | reverse complement strand
ACAACAACCCTGTAAGGTCAGTTAGGCTGCGAGAGAATGACTGGTACAAAGCTACCCAGCCTGTGATGGGATTTGAACTAGCGTCTCCCAAATCCCAGCCTGACGCTCTATCCACTAGCGCCACCCCCCCCAAAGAAAACGTGGCCATGCCCTGTCCAACGCAGGTTTCAACCTTAACAAGGTAAAAGAACTTTTATAAAACCACAATCAAGGCGATTCCAGATCGCGAATTTCCGCCCATCCGCCTGACGGAAGAGATTCCTGACTTCCTTGAGAGGACAGAAAGCAATCTGCAATGCAGATCCAGCAAAGGTTGTGTGTGTG
>NW_015285108.1:0-324 GCF_001447785.1 Gekko japonicus | reverse complement strand
GGGGAAGCACACCCTCCACCTCCTTACCACGCCCACTAATTATAACAGCTATACTTTTATGTTAGTTACCGCTTTGTCCGCTATTAATAAATAGTTGCCGCTTTGCATGTAATTCTAAGTTCCCTTCATTCTCATTCAATTGCTCTCAACAAAGCACACTCTCCCGTCCTCGTACCCCCAAAAATGACTGAGGATTTATTTCATATGTTGAAACAAGCTGTTGGTTTTCTTAAGAGATGTTTTCAGATTGGCATCAAGTGCAGTGTAATAGTTAACACGCCAGACTAAGGGATAGATCCAGGGGTCATTTCGTAGACAAAGAGG
>NW_015285107.1:0-324 GCF_001447785.1 Gekko japonicus | reverse complement strand
ACAAACTCCTCAAGGGGTCCAAAATATACTTGAAACTTGTTTGGAATTACTTCACATGCCACTTTAGAAATTCCAGCTGGCCCTTCTGCAGAGCAACTGAGAAGCACCAGAGCTCCACCTCGCAATGGGATTGCTTCAGAGACACCAGACTGTAGGTTGCTGTCTTGGTGCTTGACAAAACCCCACACACACACAGTAATGTAATACCTTTGTATTAGGCCCAACGTCACAGACATTTTTCTAATGCAGAATGTAGCTTTCTGAAAAGGGTGACCAGTACATAGCGATAGGTGAAAAACAGATTTCAAATTGCATTAGAGGTTT
>NW_015285106.1:0-324 GCF_001447785.1 Gekko japonicus | reverse complement strand
AATCTCCAGGTATTTCCCAGCTCAGAACTGGAAACCCTACAGTTCCAGGTAAAACCATGGAATTGACCAATCGGTTTCCAACAGTTCCTAGGGCTATTCTGCATCAGTTCCAGTTTGTACCCAGATGGCATGCAGCACTGTCAATGTCATTGGTGCCCCAACCCTTCATCTTGGACTGGCAACCTTATGAAGAGGAGCTGGGGACAGGAGCTATTAAATTCCCAGCAAAAACCACTCAAACTCTTAGTAATGCTAAGTCCCTCCCCTCCTGAAACCTCACCTTCCTGAGGCTCCAACCCCCCCAAATCTCCAGGTATTCCCCAA
>NW_015285105.1:0-324 GCF_001447785.1 Gekko japonicus | reverse complement strand
TTGGGTCCCCATTGAGGAGGAAAGGGGTTTATAAAAGTAGCTATTCATTAATCCACTGTGCGGGATTTAAGGGAAAGCCTAACGCTGGAATCTATGCAGGTTGCTAACATGTTCAAAGGGAATTTTCAGGGATAAAAACATAAATTAGAGTTTAGAAACAAACCCTGTGACCTGACTAGAAGGAATGTATGATGAGGGGAGCCCCTGTGATCAGATGCTTTTGTTGCATGCATTATTGGCATGCACAGCCGGATGTTGCACGTGTGAATCCCTGAAATATAATCACTTGGGACCTAGCGGTAGAGCCATCCAAGCCAGGGCAGG
>NW_015285104.1:0-324 GCF_001447785.1 Gekko japonicus | reverse complement strand
CAGGCTGTCTTCATTGTTAAAGAAACACTGCTTCTTTGCTCTGCATGGCTACTTGTCCCATGCTTGTGGGTATAACGGTGCAAGTTCAGCAGTTATTTATTCTTTTTAACACCTTGCACATTCAAGAACATTAGTGTTTGTTGAGCAGATGTACCTGCAGGCTGCCTAAATTGTTCAAGAAACAGTGCTTCTTTGCTCTACATGGTTACCTGTCCCATATTTATGGGTGTGGTCACACAAGCAGTTTGCGCTGATATCATCACGGACCTTTGTGGATGTAAAGAGTGTGATCAGGCAATAACATCTGCCTTCTGTGCCCCAGTC
>NW_015285103.1:0-324 GCF_001447785.1 Gekko japonicus | reverse complement strand
CTGGATGGATGGGCCAAGATGGACTTTAGTATTTGAACTCCTTTAAAAAGTCTCTTCTGAAACCAAATATGTCCATATTGGATTTGAGGGCAGTTTTCCATTTGCATAAATGTTGAATCTTGTGGCCACTGTTACCATCTGGTTCAACAACACTTAAATCTCACTCTGGGTTCTGAGCACCACTTGGGATCAAGTCCAGGGTTGCCTCCTCTCTAGTTAGATTTACAACTACCTAAAAAGGAACAATAATTTTTGATATCTAGAATTTTTACCTCTTTGTTATGGCTGCAATATGCATTGATCCAGTGAATTTAAGGGTCATTG
>NW_015285102.1:0-324 GCF_001447785.1 Gekko japonicus | reverse complement strand
AAGCAGTCCACATGCCAGAGAGTTAAGTTCTTAAGAAAGGGGCTCCATGGACTCTTCCGGCAAAATGTTAGATGCCTCTGTTGCAGAGCCTGGAATTATACCACCATGTGCCTAGTGAATCTGTGTGTCAGACATACTCCACAAAGTTAGCTGTATGTAGGGCAAGGAATAAAAACATTGCTGGAATTTTCCTTCCGTCTGAGTCGGTCATAACTTCGATTTCCCACTGTCACATGTTGATAGGCAAATCTAAAAAAAAGATGAATTAGAAATCTGAACAGAAAAGAGAACCGCTACTCTGCCAAACAGAAATGCAGCTACATT
>NW_015285101.1:0-324 GCF_001447785.1 Gekko japonicus | reverse complement strand
GCATCTTTTAATTTCATGGCTGCAGTCCATACAGCACTTTATTTGCTTCAGTCACCTGTGGCTGCCATTGTCCCCTGCCACTAGAGGGCTACTAGAGGTATTGATATACCAATCTGTTGCAATAATGTACTAGTTCTTGGTTTTCTTCACCCCCCCCCCAAAGTAAGTCTCCAGTCCTGTGGGTTCTGGAGTTATAAGGAGAAATGTGCAGCTAGGGCCATCCCACTTATAACTCTGCAAGGAAAAGGACTACAGATTTACTTTTTTCAAAGCTGGCGACTAGTACATAGGCTAAGGAGGGAAAGGAGTCACATGTGTTAGGGA
>NW_015285100.1:0-324 GCF_001447785.1 Gekko japonicus | reverse complement strand
TTCAACTACTGCCTATTTATTCCATCTCCAGCTTGTCTTACGATAGGGTGAGTATGACTAAGGAATGGCTGCCAGATGTGGCTGAGTGAACCAGCCAGTTTATTCCATTAGGGAAAACCAACTATATTGGGCGAAACCGCCTGTCTGAGTGCAACCCAAGTCTCCTTCCTCCCCATTTCAAGTGTAGAAACTTCTAACATCTTCTGCATTAGTCATTTGAGCAATAAGTAACATTGGGCAAAGCTGTATAGTTCATGATCTTTTCGGTGCTAAATTGCGATCTGCCCTGAGCTCGTTTAGGGAGGAACATAAGAACATAAGAGA
>NW_015285099.1:0-324 GCF_001447785.1 Gekko japonicus | reverse complement strand
TTTTTTGCCAGTGGAGTGAACCCAGGATATTTGGGATGCACTTGGAATGCTGTGCACAATTTTGGATATTGGCAGGTGCAAAAAACCCCAAAAGACAACAAAGCCTCACGGGGCCCCCCAATCCAGCGAGAGGATGCTCCTGCTTCCCCTCCATGCCAGTTTCCCTCCCCCTCCCCAACTCAGCCCACCTGCCAGCAAAGAGCCAGAGAGGAGTCGTGGTCTTGGACAAGGGAGGCCCTGCCGCAAGCCCCTCCCCAGGGGCGAAATTCACCGGGCGGAGAGCGCTGGCTCAGCCTGGCCTGCCACGCAGGGTCGGTGTGGAGA
>NW_015285098.1:0-324 GCF_001447785.1 Gekko japonicus | reverse complement strand
TTTTTTCCCCAGGGGAAGTGATCTCTATTGAGATCAGTTGTTGTTCCAGGAGATCTCCAAGTACCACTTGGAGGCTGGCAACCCTACCTAGTGGATTTTGACACAGTTTCCCCTTCTTGAGGAATGAATCAGTTCAAGCTTTCAAGGCTGGAAACTAGGAAAGGGTCTGCAGTTTCATTCAAGTGAACCAGGGATCTGTTGTATACCCTACACATTCCCCTGCCATTTAAACCCCACTGGCCTCAGGAATTCTCTTTCTTCACATTGACAGCTTGTAATTTAACATTATATGAAAAAGATTTCTGCCAATGTAGGAAACATTTC
>NW_015285097.1:0-324 GCF_001447785.1 Gekko japonicus | reverse complement strand
AGCAGGGCTTGTAAAAAAATTACAGTCTGCTGCACACATCTGGCTGTTTCCACTGGGAAGGTGAGGCATGTCGGCAGTTCTCTGGATCGTACCCAGTTGTTGGGTTTCAGTCCGACAGTGAGAAATGCTTCTGGCTGGTGCGCTCCAAGTGTGGGTTTGGAGGCCATCAGCCAATCAGTCACTCCAGGAGTAACTGGGATTGAAGCGCTGATGCCCAGTGGCTGTTGAGGCCCTTCAGACAGGAACGCATGTGGTTAATTTTTGAGGACTTGCTTGCCCCTGGTCTGTTCAGGATCGGAAAACAAAGCGACAACTATCCATCCC
>NW_015285096.1:0-324 GCF_001447785.1 Gekko japonicus | reverse complement strand
CTCCTGCCTGCTTTCACACAGCGGAGGCTGCCAGCTGACAGCAGTAGCTCTCACACACTTCACACATGGCGAGGGCGGGGATAGTGGGGAGCAACCACCCCAGACCATCAGCCCACTGGGACTTTGCCCAGTAGCCTTAACGGCCAATCCGCCCTGGGTGGCACCTTGCCTCCCCCTCAAGGCGCACCTGGCACATACCTGACTGTGCTTTAGACACCAGGAGGAAACATTTCTTTTTAGAGAGCAGGCCTGTAGCTACAGTAGGGCTATTAAGGGCTTCACTCCCTTACTTAAAGGCACAGCCTCACAGGCAGAGGTCATTTC
>NW_015285095.1:0-324 GCF_001447785.1 Gekko japonicus | reverse complement strand
AGACGCCCTGAAATGCCCTGAGATCTCTGCACCAGCTCAGAGGCACTCTCTGATACTTGGTATGTTTGGGGGTTAGGGCAGGATGAGGGCAACGCTCCCACCACCCTCAAGCGCCCTCCCGACCTCGCCCCTCCGCCTCCATTCCGTCGGCCCCTCCCCGGCCAGCCTCCTACCATGCGGCCGATCTTCAGGCCTCCCCTGATGGAGCGCACGAAAGCCACGTTCACCTCCACCTTCGCCATGGTGGCCTCTGAGGGGGAAGAAGGCGGCGGCGGCGGCGGCGGCTCAGGGCGAGCGGGCGGTGCCGGAAAGTGCGCCCGTTAG
>NW_015285094.1:0-324 GCF_001447785.1 Gekko japonicus | reverse complement strand
CTCTGGAGCCTCACCTGTGCTAGCAGTGGGGCTGTCGGCAGTACAACAACTGACCCAGCACTCACTGATGTGATTTAGTGCTGAGGGCATGAGAGCCAGAACTCACAGTTCTCTCAGAGCTGTCTTCTCAAGGACAGTTCTTTCCCATGCTGATGAACACCCTCCCAAGCCAGAACAAATGCAGCTGCTGAAGCTGTGTGTTCAACTTATTTATTACTCCTCAAATTTCAGGGTGAATAGGGGTCATTTCTGCAAGATTTGAGTGGGAGGTAACCAGTCCAGTAGACTTTTCTCCCTATTGATAGGTGGTAGTAGTAGTGACAA
>NW_015285093.1:0-324 GCF_001447785.1 Gekko japonicus | reverse complement strand
CGTGCTCAGAACTTATCTTTGCACATGAACAGCTTTGCAAAACCGCAATCCGAAATCTGTTTGGTAGGTCTCGTGGCAGTTTTGCACAGATCAAACAGGCTGGGCGATCTGCTCATGTCTGAGCGACACCTTCAAACGTGGTAAATACGGCCATTGCTCACATTCATGGCAAAATTTTCAGCATCCCTCTGTGCAACGCCATCTGAAAGCGTAGCTAATTTGAAATGACACATGGCCTGTCTGTGATGGAGCCTGGGATTATTGTAATGCCAAGGAGACACTAAATTGCAGGTGTGTTCCCTAGCTGCCATACTGAATGCTGCC
>NW_015285092.1:0-324 GCF_001447785.1 Gekko japonicus | reverse complement strand
ATAAATTGAAAAATGTGTTAAATATTAAGTCAACACTGTATTTTTGTGTGTTTTTCTGTAATCTTGTTTCTATGTTTGTAATTTAGAAGGTTTTTTCCTTCTTTTGTTTGCTTGTCTTGAGTAGTGGTTGTTCCATTGTGTTCTTTTGTTTGAAAAATTAATAAAAAATCAAAAAGGCAGTGTAATCATAGCCTTTTTAATTACACTAATGCAGTTTCAGAGTAAGCAAGTGAACTTACCTGTTCTAGGCTTGCTAACCTCCAGGTGTTCTGGAGTTCTCCTGGTGTTACAAATAATCTCCAGGCTTCAGAGATCAGTTCTCCT
>NW_015285091.1:0-324 GCF_001447785.1 Gekko japonicus | reverse complement strand
CCTAGAGCATCACCTGAAGTGGCATCACATTCCCCCCCCCCCAAAGGGCCCAAACTCTGTCCTACCGCAGGCATTGCTTCCCAAATCTCCCAGGATTTCATGGCACAGGCAGGACTGGCAACCCCATTTGCACATGTAAACCAGCCGGAAAAGATTATCTCTCTTCCCCCCACCCCCCAGTTATAGCTTTCCTAGCCACCCGCATCCCCTTCAAGGCCATGTTTTTCAATTAGTTCAGCTTGCGGCTTGCACAGAGCATCATGGGATAGTTTGGTGGGTGTAATGCTGGGAGATAGTAGTGATGGTTTCCCTTAAAATGGAATC
>NW_015285090.1:0-324 GCF_001447785.1 Gekko japonicus | reverse complement strand
CCAGGAATGTGAAGTCTGTCACTACGTCCGCCCTAGGTCCATCTAAAATCTTGACACCATGATTTGCTTATTTGTTTGTAGCCATTGAACCTTACAAAATAAAGTAAGCACAAATCACTCCCCGCCTGAGAAGGTAGCAATCTGAATGTAGATCAGGGATGAGGACTAAAGAGTGAAGACATTTTCATAAAAGAGGTAATTTGATTTGTGGTTTATGTGGGGGGTATCTTGGGAAGGAGAACTTTCATAGCATGTTAACAGCAGGAGTCATGGGCCCAGACATTGTAAAGATTGCGTCTTCCATGTATACTTATGCTCAGAAAC
>NW_015285089.1:0-324 GCF_001447785.1 Gekko japonicus | reverse complement strand
TGAGTCCAACAATGCTGACCCCAAACACCAACCTTGAGCGGCATCGCTGTTTCATCCCTCTGGACCCCTTCCAAGTGTACTTTCTCTCCCTAACACACATTACCTTGCAAAAGGTTGCTTTGGAGTCACCTGATCAGATGTGTTTGGAGGAAGATAACATGCTCCCCAAAACACATGGTCTGACTTCCATGAACAGCAAAGAGATGAATGCAGCTTGGGATGCAATAAGAGCATCCCTCAATGAGTCCCTGTCCCAGCCCCAGACTTCTATTCTGAGTATTCACATCCAATTAACTGATGCCTCAGGGTGCTCACCTAAGTTTT
>NW_015285088.1:0-325 GCF_001447785.1 Gekko japonicus | reverse complement strand
CAGTGTGCCTGGCATCATGACGTCACATCTGGGTGATGTGCACAAGGGGGTGGGGTTTCCCCCGGGGCCCAATTCCGCGATGGCGGAAATCGGGCCTCCAAAGCGGGGGGAAATCTGCCCCACGGGGGGATTTGGCAGCCCTAGGTGGGGCTACTCATTAAATGTTCTGATGACACCAAATTACGAGGAGCAGTAAACACACCAGAAGATCTAGATTCAACAAGATCTGAACATGCTGGAAAAGTGGGCAGATGTGAACAAGATGCAATTTAACAACAATAAGTGACGAATTTTAAATCTGGGTAACAAAAATGAGGAACATGCA
>NW_015285087.1:0-324 GCF_001447785.1 Gekko japonicus | reverse complement strand
AGAGTTACACCCTTCTAAGTCCACTGAAGCTCAGAAGGGCGTTATTCTGCTTACGACTGCACCCTGAGGGCACTACGCAAGGCTGATGAAAAAGTCTGATGTAGCTTAACAACAACAAAAAAGGTTTTTCTGAATAAGCCAGTAATGGGAATCCATCACCAGCCCTCTAGTTAGGGGACATGTGAACACTGTCTAAAGGTCAAATTATTTTACCTACAGAACACCCACAAAAATGAATTTAACCATGGATGAAATCCAGCACTTTTGAAAACCTCTTCTGGAAGCTGCTGGTGGGAAATGCCATCAAGTTGCAACTGACTTATG
>NW_015285086.1:0-324 GCF_001447785.1 Gekko japonicus | reverse complement strand
CTGCATGGTCTCCTGCATAAGTATTTTTAGGTCTTTAATACTTAGGTTCCCCACAGACATTGTGGGTTTTAATTGGCTTAGCCCTCCTACCTGACTTGGGGATGCTGTAGAACCTTTTCTGGGGAGTCCTGACCCTGTTGCCATATATACCAATTTTTTATTCTTCTTCTAAATAGGGCTTATGTATTTTCCTAAGGTTTGAAACAGTATTCAACAGTGTATGTCTATCTTTTAGTTCCAGTCACTATTTTGCCCACTCTAAGCTTTCCTTCTATATTAGTGTTCTTTTTATTCACTGTCTCTTTAAATCAGCTTCTTCTGCTT
>NW_015285085.1:0-324 GCF_001447785.1 Gekko japonicus | reverse complement strand
CTAGACATTTAGTGCCTCACGCTATCACAACCCTTCCTCCCAACTATGGGTGACACCTCCAGCACCCCTATCAGGATAACCTGATAGAAACAAATACAATTCACAGAGGGCATAACAATTAGAAGTCCAATTTTTGGTCAATGTCAAAAAAGGCATGCAGGCCACCCATCCATTTCACCGGAAACTCCACAGGCATTGTAGAACTAACTTATTTGGGACCACTCATCATATCTATAGGTTTATTCATTTCTTGTATTTTATTGTATTTTGCAAAATTTCTACCTTGCCTTTCTGTCTTCACAAGGGCAACAGAGGTGGCTAACA
>NW_015285084.1:0-324 GCF_001447785.1 Gekko japonicus | reverse complement strand
GTGTGGACGGGACCTCAGTAAATCAGAGTTCATAAAGCTCTGTCCAATATCAGATCTGAAAGAAACGACCACTATACTCATTTCTGCATTAGGAAAATTGCAGGTACCTTACAACGTGGGGAGTATGGTCCTTGTTCCACCAGAATCTAAACTCATAGAATTAGATGTATCATCTGAACTAATTTATCAAAGTATCTAGAACTGGAATTATACTATTTCAAAGTGATAAAGGCTGTTAAACAACAAACTCGAGGTGTTTCCAGATAGCTTCTTACCCCAGTGATGGTGGGGGCAGAAGGGGAGAGAGGGTAACAAATCGTATTT
>NW_015285083.1:0-324 GCF_001447785.1 Gekko japonicus | reverse complement strand
CCCAGAACTGGCAACTCTAGGTACAGAACCAGACCCGAATATTTTGGAAGAGACAGACTCGAACACCCCCAAGGCAGGGCTCCTAGTCGCGAAAAGCTGCGGCCCTCACCTGCTCACTTTTGTACAGCCACAGCTCAGACAGGATGAGAGCCGCAAAGACCTTGGACTTGTAGCCCTTCAGCTCCAGGTAGCCGGACCTCTGGAGTGGCTTTGCGCTCCCGCCGAGGGGCGGCCTCGGGGAAAGCAGGCGCTGCTCGGTCACCTTCTGCTGCAGGGTGCTGCACCACTCGTTCCGCTGCCCTGCAGGAGCGAGAGCACAGAGCC
>NW_015285082.1:0-324 GCF_001447785.1 Gekko japonicus | reverse complement strand
AGAAAAACTGGAAGAGACAGTAATTGGTTTAGAAATGGAGGTGGCAGGTACAATACTGCGATTTCAAAACATACCAGAAACTCTCAATCAAAATCTAAGAGAAGAACTGATAAACAAAATAGTGGAACAATTTAAGATAGACGATGAAAAAGAACTAGCGGCAGATGTAGATACGGTCTATAGGAAAGCCTCAGCTTATACTAAGAAGCATAAATTGCCTAGGGAGGTCCAGATTAAATTCAATAAAAAATCAAGAAGAGACCAAATTCTCTACAAATCGAACTCAAATAAGCTTATAATAGAAGGAGAAGAAATAAGAATTTT
>NW_015285081.1:0-324 GCF_001447785.1 Gekko japonicus | reverse complement strand
TCCTTTGTGAACAGCCACAGCCCAGAATCAAGGTTTCAGCCCTGAAGGCAGAACTAAGCCCCCTTGAATTCAGTGAGGTCTGGAGGCTTAATGAGATTGGTGTGTTACTATGGTGTTGGGCTGGTTTCTGGGAGGCCTGAGTTCAAATGCTGACCCTCCCTTAAAGCCTTCTAGGTTACCTTCAGCCGGTTGCTCTCAGATTTGACAGAATCACATACACCGTTCTCTGCTCCTTGGAGGAAGGTCAAAAGAAATATGTTAGCACATGTGGTTTCTTTTTCAATAGTGACTTTTTAGTATAACTTGTGCTATCAGATTAATTTG
>NW_015285080.1:0-324 GCF_001447785.1 Gekko japonicus | reverse complement strand
GGGGGAAAAAAGTTCCTCGTTCAGAAGTTGCTTGCTAATTAGAACAAAGCCCTGCCTTGTAACAGTTTAAGGAGGCATATGTTAATTTATGACAGAAGAATGTACCTGCAAGTCAAACCTGACTTGTGGTGGCCCCATCCGCGGAGTGTCCCAGGCAAGAGGCGAGCAGAAGTGGTTTGCCATGGGCCCCCCTCTGCTGAGCAATCCCCGTCTTCCTTGGTGGAAAAAAACTTCCCTAGATTTCGAGGCAGCCTCATCAGATCGCAGAGGCTTTGTGAGTCTGATGAAGCTGGGTGGGATCCACAGAGTGTTGCATATTGTGCT
>NW_015285079.1:0-324 GCF_001447785.1 Gekko japonicus | reverse complement strand
GGCAGAACCTGGGGTGGGTGGGGGGGGCGCTTCGGTGCTGGGGAGAAACACTGGCCTGCCCCAAGGCCTCAGTGCCAGGCTCAGGTGGGAGGGAGGGGCCCTTCGAGCACAGGCCCGGGGACCGCGTCGGTGTTCCAGGCCCAGCACTGGAAGGAGGCAGAACGTGTAGCGAAAGCTGGCCGGGGGCGGTGTCCCTCCAAGGGGGAGATGCCTTTGGGGGCTGCTTTAGGGTGGACAGCCTCCAGGTGGGATTCGGAGACCCCCCTAGAATTACAAGTGATCTTCAGATCACAGCGAGAGCTTATTTATTTAAAACATTTATTC
>NW_015285078.1:0-324 GCF_001447785.1 Gekko japonicus | reverse complement strand
GGGATATTAGTTTTGCATGCTACAGCATCATGTGTTAGAAAATGTCTCTTAGCAGGTGCATACTTTAGTAGGAATTTGTAAACCAACTGCCCAAGGACAAAGGTTTAAAAGTAAACTATTGTAATTTGTTTACTGGTATTGAAAGAGGTTGATATTGTATTCTCTTTGCACAAACTAGTTTTCAAGGAGACCTCACTGGCAATGTAGGGTGAGAAGGAGATCGACGCTCCCTTTTCCAAACCAGTTCCCAGCCACAAATGCAAATTTTAACTTGCCTAGCAGGTGCTGAGTCACCAAGTAATCTGATTCCTTGATACACCAGCC
>NW_015285077.1:0-324 GCF_001447785.1 Gekko japonicus | reverse complement strand
TACTTATTTATTTGGTTTTGTTTTAATATTGTTGAAACTACTAGTAGTTTGAAAGAAACTAGTAGGAATAGGTGCGGCATTATCTTCTTCCTAAACAACTATATGCAATATATTGTTACAGTATTATATATTTATCATTCGACTTGATCATTCGACTTGATATATCAAGTCGAATGATCAAGTCGAATGATAAATATATAATACTGTAACAATATATTGCATATAGTTGTTTAGGAAGAAGATAATGCCGCACCTATTCCTACTAGTTTCTTTCAAACTACTAGTAGTTTCAACAATATTAAAACAAAACCAAATAAATAAGTA
>NW_015285076.1:0-324 GCF_001447785.1 Gekko japonicus | reverse complement strand
GTTGACTATACCCGGCTTGCTGTTTTCAGGGCTATTACTGACATAAAGGTTTTTGGATCATGGCTGGCCTTTCCATTAAGAGTACGAGAAGTCCTTGGGCTTGCACCGCGCTCTCCATGAAGTTCAAGACTGAAGATTTGCAGCTTTGTAACTAACTGTAACTTGTTGCGGTGTATGAAATGGAAACGACAGTTGATTTTCCTGCTACAAACTTGGGGTGCATGGCTCTCTTCTGCATCAAATTAGTTGGTGCTGGCTGAGAACAGGGCCTTCACCAATATACCCCTCAGGCTCCGGAGCATTTCATTTGTCTAGGCAAGAAGA
>NW_015285075.1:0-324 GCF_001447785.1 Gekko japonicus | reverse complement strand
GGCTTCTCTTATGTTCTTATGTCCATCCATTCCTAACACCTCAGACGTCTACCAGCCATTCTGCTCTACTCATAGACTAGTTGTCATATGAGGCAAATTCATTGATGGACCCTCTTTCTAGTAACTCCAATTAACACTGAAAGCCACTCGGTAGCTTTATCTGCAAGGCACATGCTCTGATTCTACATGCCACAAAACTGGGAGAGAGCAGTCACAATAATGATTAAAGTGCCTGTAATGAAGTGTGTTATAAAAGAGGAGTCCCGCTTGAAATCAAGAACTATGTGGTTTAGATCAACTAAGCACCCAACGTTTTCCATGACA
>NW_015285074.1:0-324 GCF_001447785.1 Gekko japonicus | reverse complement strand
TTGATAATTTCACACCTTTCTTAGCTAGCTGGATCTAAGTTACTGTTTCTTCCTTTTTGTTTATGAACTTCTAATTACACTTTAAGTCTGAAAAGTTATTTTTCTTTTTCGTGGGGTCATACTGATGGACACTAAGGCTCTCTGTCTTTAAAAGTGCAAGTGTGGTACATGGGGCCCTAGTTCAGATTGATGCTGCATGGGGAGGGAAGAGAGGATTTAACCCTGCCCACCAGTTTATTCTCGCTCATCAAACTGGAGTCTTGCCCCATCTCCAGTGCTGCTCCTAGAACCTGTTTTTTTCTTCTTTAAAGAACTAACATTGTG
>NW_015285073.1:0-326 GCF_001447785.1 Gekko japonicus | reverse complement strand
GAGGCTGAGAGAGCTCTTTTGAAAACTGCCCGTGAGAGAATAGTTCTGAAAGAACTTATGACTGACCCAAGGTCATACCAGCAGCTGCGTGTGGAGGAGAGGGGAATCAAACCCGGTTCTTCCGGATTAGAGTCCGTGCTCCTAACCACTACACTGAAAGCCTGAGGAAAAGAAAATACTTGGGTCTGGTGCCTAAAACAGTAGGCACAGGGTGAGCCTCAAGGGGGAAGACATTCCAAAGGTGAGATGCCACCAGTGAAAAAACCCTGTATCTAGCCTCACCTGCAGGGAGGATGAAAGGCAAACAGGGTTTGTGAGAAGAATCT
>NW_015285072.1:0-324 GCF_001447785.1 Gekko japonicus | reverse complement strand
GGATGAGTGGAGTCTAAATGTCAGTCCACATGCAAGGAATTGCATGTAAGGATGGTGCGTGGGCCGGTCCCAGAGACTCCCTTGCCCCACAGAGTGTTTCACACGTAATAAATCTATTGTCTAGGTGATGCCTTTTTGTGTCTACACAAGTGGGGTTTTGCTCAGCCTTGACATAAAGACAAAGGAGCACATTCCTACCTATTTTCTCTGACCCCTACATAGGTATCTGTTTAGGATCACAAACTCTAGGACATCCACAATTTAGCAGGGTAGGGCTAATTACCCCTCCCCCTGTTCCACACGACTTTGGCAGTGGCAGGGACT
>NW_015285071.1:0-324 GCF_001447785.1 Gekko japonicus | reverse complement strand
TGGTGCTCAAACTGGGGTTCGTTGGTGGGTTCCTGCCCATCCCTAGCCAGCAGCATTGCCGAGGCTCAGTTTGTTCCCAGAGTCTGGCCAAGCAGAACCCACGTATCTCTCCCCCTACTCCCCAAAAGAACTATTCTCTGGCAATAGGGTTGCCAGCTTTCACCGAGGGCCTGGAGATCTCCAGAATGGCAACTAATCTCCTGACTGGAGAGATCACTTCCCCCAGAGAAAATGGTTGATTTGAAGGAATGGATTCTCTGGCACTCTATCCCACTGAGGTCCCTTCCGCCCACACAAACTGCCCTCCCCAGACTCCACCCCCCA
>NW_015285070.1:0-324 GCF_001447785.1 Gekko japonicus | reverse complement strand
CTGGGCTTGCCTAGGCCATCCAGGTCAGGTCCAGCAACCTCATTGAGGTGGGTTATATTGAGAGGCAGCAGCAGACTTTCTTTTTGCCATCACGAACAATCTTGTTCTTCCCAAAGATTCATCGGTTCAGTTGGTACAATAAAAAAACCCAACATCAAAATGGGAAAATTAAAGTCAAACTGACAAGCCTGCGAAATTCAATAGCTCTTCTCGATATAGGGCCTTGGATCTCCTGGTAATTTCCATGATGGAAAGGATTTCCTTTCATGAAATACAACTTCCTTGCCTCCTCCCTTCTACTGCAGCTCAAAATCCCCTCTGAAA
>NW_015285069.1:0-324 GCF_001447785.1 Gekko japonicus | reverse complement strand
CGACTGAACAACAACAACAACCCCACAAATACCAAGCCCCTCCTGAAGAATCAACTACCATGATGCTCATTTGTGAATCTGCTTTTGACACTCCTTCCAAGGTGGATTTGGTCTCCTCTCAAAAGGGATTTGAAGAGTCCGAAGCAGAGGAGGGGAAACGACAGGAGGAAATAGCACCGGTCTTCCCCCCTCACACACACTTTTCTCCTTTTCATGTGGACAAAGATTATTACACCGTTTAAAACCACCCTCATTAAAGTTGGTTTCTATAGGAACAGAGATCATGGCTCTTCCGTGTTGTTCGAAATGGGCTTCTTCAAACAG
>NW_015285068.1:0-324 GCF_001447785.1 Gekko japonicus | reverse complement strand
TGAACCTCAAAGAAGTCCAAATCCTGCTTTCAGTTTCAATTGGGCTTATGAAGGCTGGCAGCAGGCCTCAAAGGAGCGATGCTGTGCCCTCTTCCTCCAGTGCCCCACCCCTTTTGTAGTGCTTCGAAGCATTCAAAGCACTTAACACCTGTCAGTAATCCTTACTCATAAGGAAGGTAGGTCTGTGATTTTTCACAATGCACTGAAACGTCGATGTTTGACTTCCGAGGCGGAAACTGTCAATCCAACCCCCAAGTGAGGCCTGAAGATCTCCCGGAATGGTGGTCTCCAGACTACAGAGATCACTTCGCCTGGGGGAAATGG
>NW_015285067.1:0-324 GCF_001447785.1 Gekko japonicus | reverse complement strand
TAGTAAATTTACTTGTTAAAGATCCAGTATTACACATCATCAAGGTCAAAATGGAAGTTTCAGTCTTTCCACCCAGTATAATGAAGATATATGAATTCAGACTATAAGAGACGAGATTTCTGATCACGTTTGATATCTGCTGTTCAATTTCAAAAAGGTGATAAAGGTGAATCAACATTCCAAGTATGCTTCAGAAGGGAGGTCCTCTGTAGTACCCTGGACATAGAGATTTTATTCATAGGCTTCATGTCACATAATCAGACTGGTATCGAGGAGAGCCTGGTCGCCTTACTGGACTTCAGTTGACTTTTTCTGGGGGGGGGG
>NW_015285066.1:0-324 GCF_001447785.1 Gekko japonicus | reverse complement strand
TCAAGGCTCAAAGGGGCAGGTCTGAGATGTGCCGCACACTTTAACCGCCTGAGCACAGAATCTAGCGGTTAGCTTAGTAATAACTGAAATTTCGCCTGTTAGCAATTTATCTAAACATGTCTTGTTCGCCCCTACCCCAGGTCTGTCTACAATGGTCTCAGGTTCTCTGTTTCTGCCACTTCCATTTCGATCTTGAACTCTGTCTCACCACCTCCACCTTCTGCAGCCTCCTCCTTTCCATGGCTCACCTCCCTGTCGATACTATTGGCCTTCTTTAAAAGCCCTGACTGCCAAGTGGACCTCACTCTCCCACCTGTGGCTGCT
>NW_015285065.1:0-324 GCF_001447785.1 Gekko japonicus | reverse complement strand
CCACCACCACCACCACCAAGTATTGCTGGAAAGAGCTGTCTACACAACGTCCCTCATTCAGTGATGTGGGTTTTCTAGGAAAATCTGTTATCACATAACAGACTGGCTGCTGGCGAAAGAAGGCAAAAGCATCATGCACAAGCCTAGACCATGTGCAACCACTGGGGTGTGTCCACACTTCATATCCTACATTTGGCCCATCTAAAATGATTGAGTCCACTGCACAACTTTTGACAACTACAGTTAAGCAAACTATATTTGCCTATGTGGGGCAGAAGAATCTTCCACATAAAAATATAGCACAGGGAAATTTCCTGCCCCACA
>NW_015285064.1:0-324 GCF_001447785.1 Gekko japonicus | reverse complement strand
AGTTAATTATGTGCACTGTGTGAAGGTACTGAATTCTGAGAAATATCGAACTTAATTAGTATTTTAATATAATAATTATTTCGTGTACTGTATTTGCTGCGTACTTATTTGTAACTTGTGATAGAAAAATATTCTGTAATACTCTATGCTAGCCCACAATATTTTGTGTGATGATACAGAGATTAGAGTTTTACAGAAATAGTAGTAAAATTTACTTAAGTAGCATTAATAAATTCCTGAATCTAACTTGATAGACTGGATTGTTTGGAGTTTGATTTTAATGTTTATACTAGATTTATGATTTTAATAATGTCAGGGCATTTT
>NW_015285063.1:0-324 GCF_001447785.1 Gekko japonicus | reverse complement strand
TGCTTTTATATACATATCACATTAGAGAATCACTAAATTCACGTTAAGAATTTTACTGAATCCTTTAATACACTTTTCCAGAGACCCCCAAATTAAAAAAACACACACCAAAGAACCTGAGTGAGGAAACTGATGTAAATGTTTGTCTGACACTGGAAAACCTAAGAAAAATCTACTGAGGTACTTTTCTCACATTCCCCCGCATCACAAGACTGAATAACAATAACTGCTCTCCAGAAGTCTCATAGTCTGAAATTTGATTCCATGGGAGAGCTTGTGGAGGTGGGCAACACAGTTGCAAATACATACACACACATATATATA
>NW_015285062.1:0-324 GCF_001447785.1 Gekko japonicus | reverse complement strand
TAAGAAACCATCCTGATCCAGATTATATCAACCTTCAAATCCATATCATAATATGCCAGCCAATTATAATATGACAAAAAATAAAAAAATAAAAAAACCAAAATACCAGAAGTTCCCCTATGAGACAAGAAACCCATACCTCTGGTCTGCCACAAGGATGTATTATACTTTAGCAATTTTTGCCTAATTTATTCTCTATGGTATTGTGTTTATACTTTTCCATTTGCTAATATCTATCATTGAATACAACAAACAGACAGATAAACAAAAATTTCCTGTATATATTATTCACACATTCCAACATCCAGACAAGACGTCAACTAA
>NW_015285061.1:0-324 GCF_001447785.1 Gekko japonicus | reverse complement strand
AATTCATAGGGTTGCCCTAAGTTGGAAGCAACATGACAGCACTTATCACACACAGAAACACACTGAGGGGTGGGACTGTGGTACAGTGCTGGTATGCAGAAGGTCTCAGGACCGAACACTCTTGTTAAAGGATCTTGGGTAGTAGAAGCCAGGGAAGACCCATTCTCTGACATCTTGGAGAGAGAGAGAGACTGCTGTTCAGAGTAGACACTATTGAACTAGACAAACCAATGGTCTGACTTGGTTTGAGGAACATTTAACGTGTTTATATATCAGCTAAGCTTGTGTTCCTTGAACAGCACTCTTCCTTGACATAAGGCAAAC
>NW_015285060.1:0-324 GCF_001447785.1 Gekko japonicus | reverse complement strand
CGTTAATATGTCCGACTGTATCCATTCATTTCAACCATAGTCAGCTGATTCCTCCATGGAAAACATACACCTTTCCATGGAAGGACAAGCATACAGACATGACTCAGTCATGCACAATGGGCTTCATAGCTGTTATGCTAGGAATTTTCAATCAAATGCAAGAATAATACTTTGTTTTATTTTGACCTCTGGAGATTTCGATCTGTAATTGAAGGAGGGTATTTTTGATGATATCCTCTTTCTTCTTCTGGCCCTTCTCCTTTTAAAAGCCCTCCACTCTGACAAATCCCTCTTAATAAGAACATAAGATGTTGGATCAGGCCA
>NW_015285059.1:0-324 GCF_001447785.1 Gekko japonicus | reverse complement strand
GTGCAACCCCTTCCACCCCCTCTCATGGTCCCGAAGACCTGACCAAGCTAGCGCCCAAACCAACCACCGCCCAGAAGAGTGGATCAAGTAGGTCTTGGCAAGTTGCCAGACAGGGAAACAGGCAGGCAGACAGACAGGCAGGGAAGGAGGCAGACAGGAAGAGATTGACGGCTCCTCTGAGGAGAAGCAGGTCAGTTGGCGGGAGGTTTCTAACTAGGCATAAAGAGCTGGCACTAAAATCACCCCGAATCACTCTCAGAAACTGGAACAAGTCCCCCAAGGCATGATGGGTACAGGGAGGCAGGCTGACAAAGACAGATCACT
>NW_015285058.1:0-324 GCF_001447785.1 Gekko japonicus | reverse complement strand
AAGGTGATACAAAATATAGGGGAAAAAGGGACAATGCCTATGTCCTGGAATAGAGCAACAATAACTTTAATATCCAAGCCTAATGCAGAAAAGAATTTAATTAAGAATTATAGGCCCATATCGCTATTGAACGCTGATTACAAGATCTTTGCGAATATATTAGCAAATAGAATGAAGAGAGTACTAAGACAAACAATACACAGCGATCAAGCAGGGTTTCTGCCAAAGAGATTGATGCGAAATAATTTTCGAACTATTATTAATACGTTGGAGTATTTTGATAAGCATCCAGGAGAACAACTAGTGTTAATGTTTCTAGATGCA
>NW_015285057.1:0-324 GCF_001447785.1 Gekko japonicus | reverse complement strand
GAGCAAGGGAACCTTTACATTTACATGCAAATCAATAAGATCCACTACTGCTGATCTAAAGCTTTACTTTAGCAGGACTGATGGAAGTTTTTAGGACAGCACCTTCTCTTCTGGTCTTTAGGAAAAGATGAAAGTGGAACTGTTTAAGAGGGCATTCATGTTTGAAATGATTGTGAAGGTGGTTTGCATTTTATTTGGTTTTTAAGTGCTTATTGCTTTTAATATCTTCTTTCTCCAAGTATGGTTTGGTTTTAATTCCATTTAGGCTGTTTAATTTCTTTGCTAAGGAGAAGAGCTGGAGAGGAGGCTTTAGAAATAAATGCA
>NW_015285056.1:0-324 GCF_001447785.1 Gekko japonicus | reverse complement strand
TCTGGCCACCCTAGCCCTTAAGGCCACCGAGTCAAACATGCTAGAGAATGAGAATTGGGCCCAAGTTTTTTAAGACTCTATGGATCAGGTTAAGAATTCAAGACAGTTTTGGACACCACAAGAATGAACGGTAAACTGGGCTCTTCCCCCTCCACAAGTTTTGCCACTCTCTCGCTCAAATCTGTTTAAATAACTCTTGTAGCAAATCTTCTTCTTTTTTTGTACCACCACTCTGGATTTGTGGCACAACGCTAGGCCCTCTAGCTCACTCTCACAGAACGCTGGCGGAAGGAAGCCCTGTGAAAAATGCCACACTCTAATTAT
>NW_015285055.1:0-324 GCF_001447785.1 Gekko japonicus | reverse complement strand
CCCCCCCCCGTTCAAAATCCCAGGCTTAGGCCCAACACCACCATCTCCTCCTCCGCCTCCCCAGGCCGCACCGTCTCCTCGGGATCGATGTCTATCTTGAAGGTCTGCTGCTGCAGCGTCTTCAACGTGATCTGCATGGCGGCGGCTCAGCTGAGGCCCCGGCAAGGCCTACCCCGCAGGCTGCCTCTCGGAGGGCGATGGGCGGCGGCGAAGGCGGCTCCCCCTGGGTCCTCCGCTCGCTACTCCGGCCTAGGTTGGCGGCTCTACTACTAGCTATGGTGGGAGAAAGAGCGGAGGGGGGGGGGGAAGGGAGGAGTCGCGCGA
>NW_015285054.1:0-324 GCF_001447785.1 Gekko japonicus | reverse complement strand
GTTTCTTGGTTAATGCATACCGAGGAATAAGACAGAAGCAGGGAGCACCTGCTTACTGGAGAAAATCTCTAACCAGCGGTGTTTTGAGAATTTCCCCCTGCATCAGCATTGTAGGAGGGAATGCAGAAACAGAGTCTAGCCCAGGCTGTCATCCTATATGTGTGTCTGTGGTGGCAGCAAAGGTAAAGCGACTGAGTGGGATAAAGGCTGGAGAGAGGTCAAATTCCTCCTTGAGGTCTAACAGCTTAAGGCCAGAGCCAGCAGTGTAAACCTGTTGTTCCAAGCAGTGTTTCCTCTAAAGCTGAGTTAGTGAGAGCCAGCTCA
>NW_015285053.1:0-324 GCF_001447785.1 Gekko japonicus | reverse complement strand
ACCCCTTTCCTTGCCCTAACTCTGCTTGTTCATGTGGCTTTCTAGTCTGACTGCAGTTTAATCAACATACGTGATGGGAGACATTACGCTGCCCCATCAGGCATCATGATGTTATGGACCACACTGTACAAAAGCGTCTGGATTACCGCAGCCCATCTGACGAGGTGACAGTGTGGCCCATTAACACTAGGGCAAGAAAGGAACAGAGTGGCACCAAGAAGCAGCCACTGAGAACAGATTACTTTAATAGGGAGCTTTGGTCAAACAGGCATTTTTAAATAATTTTGCTGCCATCAGACTCTCTCTTATCAAAGTGAGTCTTAA
>NW_015285052.1:0-324 GCF_001447785.1 Gekko japonicus | reverse complement strand
TCCAGGGCAGCTGGCTGGCCACTGTGTGATAACAGAATGCTGGACTAGATGGACCTCATTTTATGGGATTCCCTTTGGATGGATTCCATCTTGGCTACTGTCACAGTCCTTCCATCTGCGTGCTGTGGCACAAAGATGCTTTGGGATCTGCAGTCATAGCAGAAATTGTCTGTGTGTGCTCCTCTTATATCTGTTGCAGGTTTGACGGTGGGAAGGGGTTCACTCCTAGGCATCTTCATGTAAAGGCGCTCGTGTAGCAGGAGATTGGAAAGGGCTTTCTGTGCCTGAGATGCTGTGGGAGCTGCTGTCATTCAGAGCAGACAT
>NW_015285051.1:0-324 GCF_001447785.1 Gekko japonicus | reverse complement strand
TTTAGAGCAGGGGTTCCCCAGCCTTGTTGAATTCGTGGACAGAATTTTGTAATTTTGAGAACAACAAAATGGCTGTTATGGGACTAGATGCACTCACAAAACACTGGAAGGGTCCAAGCCAAGCGTCCTTCTACAACAGAGGCAGCTGCTTCCAAAGGGACAATGCCTCCTGGACTCTCTGAAGCCCCTCCTAATTCCAGTGAACTGGATAAGAGATAGGATTGGTTCTTTGCTTTGAATAAGAGACATTTTGGAAAAGAAGAGGACACCAGGAAACACTTTGGTATTTTACAACAGTGCCCACAGGTACCATATTGGTGATCA
>NW_015285050.1:0-324 GCF_001447785.1 Gekko japonicus | reverse complement strand
GGGGGGGGGGCTGTGCAGTGTTCAGAGAGGCTAGGCCTCCCTGCCTTCCCCCTCTCTCTTTTCATCCCAGCTTGATCACTGAAGAGTCTCAGAGCAAACCGGAATGTCTTCTTACACCCAAACCACAAAATACAGTTGGCTTTCTTCCCTCCAAGGCATGGTCCTACCTGGAAAGGAAGCAAACAATCTGTCCTCTGGGCCTAGCACGTAGCAGCAAATTCAGGTTTGCCACGAAAGTGGAAGCCTTCGGCTGCGGTCAGACGACAAGCTTGGTGCGATCTGGCCGTGCTTCTTATTGCACCAGCTTCAGTTGTGGCAGGAAGG
>NW_015285049.1:0-324 GCF_001447785.1 Gekko japonicus | reverse complement strand
AACTCAGCCTTAGTTTCCCATTGGTGACTGCCACGGCTGGTGTGGCATCAAAAACACATTGTGTGGCAAGGGACAAGGGACATTCTTGCCTCCGTGAGTACTGGGAGGCCATCTGGTTGCCTGGGGTGAGATTACAAAGACACAGGGAGAATGCTGTATGGTGGGTATCAGCTGCAACAGACATGAAATGGAATAGGGGTGCTTGTCACGAGTGAGTGACTGAGAAAGGCTGCTTCCAACAGGATACTGTTCCATGCTGCCAGTCTCTGTCTTGGCCACAATCCACGCTCCCATTGGTGTACTCATTCATTTGACAGTCCCCCC
>NW_015285048.1:0-324 GCF_001447785.1 Gekko japonicus | reverse complement strand
CCCAAGGGGGAAGGGCAGAAGAGATAAATCTCCTGGACATGTGAGGAAAAGGGAAACATTTGGGCAAATTCCATCTTGGAGCAAACTGTAGGAGGGAGTTTTCACAACCCCCTCCATTTTGGATGGCAGCCATTACCACACGGAGCAGACAAAGAGCAGGCAGCCCAGAGTAGTATTCCAAGGCAATGGGGAACTTTTAAAATGACTGCAATAACTAAGCTAAATAGCCTGTCCTAGAATATTATCAGCTAGGGCATGCCAGAGACAGGGTCAGGGGATTGCATTTGCACTTTTTTCTTTGTATTCCTTGCTCCATTGCTCTGC
>NW_015285047.1:0-324 GCF_001447785.1 Gekko japonicus | reverse complement strand
TAGTTGCATTCTCTGTCAGTTGCTTTGTGACGGTCTTAGCAGCTACCAACTAGGAGGGAAGTTTCTTTTTTAAAAAAAGAAGGGGAAAGATGAGCAGAAAGATTTTATTTCTTGACTATTTCTTTATCCTGGGTGTTGCTCATGTTTTCTTCCCACTCAATAGCAAAGGGTGTGTGTGTGGGGGGGGGAGAGGCGGGAGATAGCAGGCCATGCCCATCATAGCTGTGACTTTCCTGATTGGTTTGTAAAAAAGGAAAGTAGGCACAGGATTGCTTCTTAGTGAAACATTTGGGCAGAATATTTTGTGTGCATTCCACCTTTTAT
>NW_015285046.1:0-324 GCF_001447785.1 Gekko japonicus | reverse complement strand
CATCTCCGTTTCAAAGCCGAAGAGTAAGCTGTCCGTACTGAGACCTTAATTTGCCCTTTAGGTGGTGGTCTGACTTCGGGAGGATTGGTTAACAGGGGATGTGCCCTCTTCTTGCCTAAGAGCACGCTCATCAATCAAGCGTATCTGCAATTCCTTGTTTCTGCAAGATCAGCTGCAGAATTTCACTCTGGCACTTTGAGAGCTTCCCCCAGCCACAGGGCACTGAACAAAGCTCAGGGAGCTTTATTTGAAGTACTAAGAGGCGCCGCCTGGGTGCACGTGGCCCCAGAGGAAGGGACCCTCAGGCCAGCAGCTGGAAGGACA
>NW_015285045.1:0-324 GCF_001447785.1 Gekko japonicus | reverse complement strand
AATGTGCTTTTTAAAAAGTGGAAGCTTTAAGTTCAGGGAAGCTGCACCCACTATTACATTTTGTGATTCCCCCCCCCCAAACTCTCACAAAATAATGGCATACATGTAGTCTTACCTATATTCCATTTTTGTGTCATTTTAGCTACTCATCATGAGAAGAGTTTCTCTCCTCACTTTGCCCTCTAGCTGCTAGTACCACACAATCTCCCAACCACCGATAACCAAGGCTGTATTTTGTACTCTTAAACCATGAGACTTTAAAACAAAGGCCTGAAGCTTCTTGTCTGACAGTGTGGACCACATCAGGAAATCAGACTTCATAGA
>NW_015285044.1:0-324 GCF_001447785.1 Gekko japonicus | reverse complement strand
TGTAGCTTGACCCTTGTAGCATTCTCAGAGTAGAGATTTGCATCTGGGTCTCCCGGATCATAGTCTGGCAGTCTTAACCATTTCTCCACACTGGCTCTTGAAGCTACACAAAAGGCAGGCATGTAGTGGATTTCACCACAAATGCGTCTGGAAGTCGAGTGTACCATGTTGAAATGTGTCAAGCAGATGTGAGCGGATCACTTGATCTGCTTGTTCGTACAAAGCAGCAGTGAACCTCTGCCGAAGCAGTTGGCATCTGGTTTTCGCAATACTGTGCATGCTTAAAGAAGCTGCAAATTCAAACTGATTGGTGGCCATTAGCAT
>NW_015285043.1:0-324 GCF_001447785.1 Gekko japonicus | reverse complement strand
GATCAAATGTGGAATATGATTGGCAAAGGAAAGAAAAGGATGGTCCAGGACCCTGGAAACAATTCCAAATAGGCATAGAAATATATAGCCTTATTGAGCATCAGGCTACTCATGACCCTGTTCCTTCTCATCCAATATGGCCTCACAATTCATCTGTTAGAGTCAGAACCCAATTTTGTGTCTTGACTCACAGTTTGAGAATTGGGCTAAGGAAACTCTCCCTACTCCCACAGTGGAGACAAGAGCCCTGGTCTTAATGGAGATTAGTGCACACAGCTATTCATCCTGTGGTCACATTTGTAAGCAACCTTGGGCTTGGAAAAG
>NW_015285042.1:0-324 GCF_001447785.1 Gekko japonicus | reverse complement strand
CCAGAGCCATCACCCTTTACAAGGAAGCAGAGCTCCTCTTCCTATGTGCAGAACAGCACCTCATGGTCCTGAGAGCACAGCACCTGCAAGGCCTCTCAAATGTGCAAGCAGATTGGCTGAGCTCGTCAAGATGTCCACAGATGCCCCATGGTGTCTGCCAGTGAGGGCAGACTTTCTGTTGCAGGGACCAGTACTGTACCTGGACCCAGCCTGGCCTCAGCTGATGGCATGGAGGTTGAGCAGTAGGAGCGAGAAAAGTCTGGTTTCCCTGAGGAAGTGGTCGATGTCATGATGCAGGCGAGGAGGCTAGCAACCAGGTGGATT
>NW_015285041.1:0-324 GCF_001447785.1 Gekko japonicus | reverse complement strand
GGTGCCAACCACCAGCTGGCAACACTATTCACTGTGGCTATTAAAGAAGGACATAATCTATTGCGTAGTGCAAAGTCCCAACTTCTTCGAAATCATTTTTAACAACACTGGGAAATCCAGTGCAGACACCTTGACTCGAAGGAAAAAATATATATAAATAAATACTTGTCTCAGACTTCTCTTGCTTCCCACGCTTTTACTGATCTGGATTTGCAGAGTTTACGACTTGTAGTACTAATTATGAGATACAAAAATGTTTTCCCTCCTATTCTCATACAAGGCCTGCTTTCACTGAAGCCTATTAAAGAGGCAGTACACAACAAA
>NW_015285040.1:0-324 GCF_001447785.1 Gekko japonicus | reverse complement strand
TTGATCTCTACAGTCTGGAGATCAGTTGGAATCCCAGGCCCCATTTTGAAATTTGGAATACTAGTCAGAATTAAAGACATTTCAATAGCAGCTAGAACAGGTTTGTTGCAACAAAAATTAATTAAAGGACAAGAACTTGGAACCAGGAGGGGGAGGCTATGGATACTCCATTAGTAAATGTTTTGCATCGCCCCATCTCTTTCCTTTCAATGATTTACCATCTATCCTCAATCAAACTTTCACTCCTAGTTTTCCGTACCGTATGCCTTCCCCCTCTGTGCAGGTTTTAGAAGTGGTCCATACCAACACTGATACTCTAGCAAG
>NW_015285039.1:0-325 GCF_001447785.1 Gekko japonicus | reverse complement strand
ACTTTTGTCAGACATCCTTGTGACTGACACCAGAATATGCCAGGGTAATGCCTGGAGGGAAGAAGCAACTTTCTGCACTCTAATTTTGCTCCTGTGTCTTCCTTCTTGCATCCAAGGTATATCTCCACATTCAGGGCCTTCGTGAGAAGGGAAGCGCAGGCGCAGAACAAAGCCCCGTGCAAGACGATGGGCGTGCCAAAACTCCAAGTCCCCACTCCGAAGGACTTCCTGCAGAAATATTCGAAGACGCCCAAGCTGCCGAAACGTAGGTTTTTGAAACATACTGGGTTCGAGGTCCGTGTAGTGATCAGCTCATAGTTTATTA
>NW_015285038.1:0-324 GCF_001447785.1 Gekko japonicus | reverse complement strand
GAAGTTGACGTCAGCAGGATTCTGAGTAGATCTGCTGAGGACTGCACAGTTAATGCTTCATGAAGCTAAATAACTTCACCAGGTAAATATTATCCCATAAAAGCCCGCATTAAAAGGGCAGGATGTTCTTCTTCAGGCCAGTTTGCAACTCTAAGATCAATCATTCCTAAGCTTGTGCATGCATGTGTGGGAGATACTAGTGTGCTGCAAGAGAAACGTTAGCTGTGCTACAAAAGAAAGAATGAAAAGCTCTTCTGTGATGGGAGATGCCGTGGCTCAATGCTAAAACATCTGCTTTTCATACAGAGAGTTCCAGGTTCAGTC
>NW_015285037.1:0-324 GCF_001447785.1 Gekko japonicus | reverse complement strand
AAAAAAAAAGAAGGAGCAAGGGGGAGATCAGCTTTGCCCCCTTGCCGGGTTGTAGGATTCCATTTTGTCTCTGTAGGAAGACTTCCTAAGGAGAGCCCAAAGTGGCTGATTAAAGTTGAGCAGCCACAGTTGCTTTCCAGTTATTTTACACATCTGCAGGTTGGCCTTCTTAAACCTGGATTCTCATATGTAGAAGGGGGGTTTCCAACATGGTGCCCATGGTTCATGCCACCCCCTTAGAATGTGGGGTGGGGCCGGGTGGGGCCTTCCCCCAGCAAGGCTTTTGATTGCGCAATGGAGATGTGATCGGCTGTGCTGATTTTT
>NW_015285036.1:0-324 GCF_001447785.1 Gekko japonicus | reverse complement strand
GCTTTTGCAGGGAACAATTCTGACCTACCAGAATGCGTTCAGCACACCTGTTGGGCAGAGCTCCCATAAGGACCTAAGCAGTTGTGTGAGACTGATCATGTCACTGTTGTCTCCATGGTACATGATCCGTAAATATGGAGCAGATCCACATGGGAACAGAAGCTTTCCCCTCCATCATTGGGTTGTGGCAGATCATGCAGTGTGGAGGAATCTGGTTTAGAAATTCACTGAAAATAGCTTTTCAGTAGTGGCAATTTTATAGGTAACATTTAGACTTCTTTGTGACTGGTTGTGACGAAATGCATTGTCTCCTGGAGGGAGGTT
>NW_015285035.1:0-324 GCF_001447785.1 Gekko japonicus | reverse complement strand
TAGAGGGAACACTGCCCACCACCTGCCCCAAGAAAGCCCAGATCCCAAAGCCTCTCCCAGATACAGCCACTTAGCGATTAGCATGCAAGAGGTATGCTGCTTCTGAGCATGGACGTTCCATTCTATAGATGATCTGATCCTCTGAGAATCTGTCTCCTCTGCTTTTGATGCCATCCCAACATCCTGTATGTTTTAATGAAATAGTGAAGGGGCGAGGGGGGCCCCCATTCCTAGTGGGTTTGTGGACTTTTTGACCGGCCACAATGGAGTGCAGGATGCTGGACGAGACACATTTTTGATCTGGTCCACCGGGCCCTGCTCTGC
>NW_015285034.1:0-324 GCF_001447785.1 Gekko japonicus | reverse complement strand
CCAGGATGGGGAATTCCTGGCGATTTGGGAGTGGAGCGTGGGAAGGGGCCTCAGGAAGGTACAGTGTCATTGAGCCCACCCACCCAACCAGCCATTATCTCCAGAGCAACTGACATCTGGAGACCAACTGTAATCCCAGTTTTCAAGGCCCCATCTAGAGATTGGCAACCCTAGACTTGAAACGTTGAGTGTCGCCCAGAAACCACTTAGATTGTGCAAATCCCATCCCCCAAGGGGAAAAAAAGTAGCTTAATGCCACAGTTGCCAGTTTCATTTACTCCTTTCCGCTTCCTGAAACAACCACTTCCTGAGCCAGTTTGGTGT
>NW_015285033.1:0-324 GCF_001447785.1 Gekko japonicus | reverse complement strand
TGGTTGATTGAGTTGGGAAAGGACACTCAGTCCCAGCCTTAATTTTTACTATTTGGCTAAGCTAACAAGGGGTCCATAATCAATCATTACTGTCTGTTCCTTGGCAGCTTAAAAACTCCTTTAATCCAGACTTTTGAAACAACTGGTCCAGAGCAAACTTGGAGGGCCGGTTTGAATAGCTGCCCTAAATTATGGCTGCGTTAGAAAGGGAATTCCCAGATCCTTCTGGCCCCAGGAAGGTTGATTCCCAGAATAGAAGGATGCATGTGAACTAACAGGAGGGGATAGGGGAGCAAAATCACCCCCTCTTCTCTCACTAGAGTT
>NW_015285032.1:0-325 GCF_001447785.1 Gekko japonicus | reverse complement strand
GTGCGTCCCTTTTATCTCACAGGTGACGCTGCAAAAAGACAAACGCCCCATGGGGCTCTCCGGGTTAATTGGCGCAGCGGAGAGCAGGTGCTGCCGTGGGCCTGGCCACCTGCCGGGAATGCAACAGGGCATTTGGCTCACTGATGCAACTTGCTGGCAAGTTGTGCGATTCTCTCTTGAATCTGAGAATCTTAAGAGTCTAAATGTTCCACATCCCATTACTTATAGTTCATCCTATGAAACACTGCGCTGTGCGGTGGACCTTTAGATTTCCTGCCATGTGTTTTCCCCATATATCCCTGTCATGATCTGGGCTGTGCAAGCA
>NW_015285031.1:0-325 GCF_001447785.1 Gekko japonicus | reverse complement strand
TGTCTCTTGAAAATTCTGAAATCTCACAAGGGAAAAAAGGTGGAGGGACTGCAGATGTCAATTCTAAGGCCTGACAAGATTTGTAGGTGTTGTTTTTTTAAAAAAATCCCTGCCTATTTTTTCTCCAACACTCTGGCAAATTTGACAAATAAACACACAGTTTCTCCCCTTTTCTTATTTAGAGAACGAATATGAAAATGCTTCAGCTGAGGAGTTCAGTTAAAGTCACTGTCTGTTTACTGAAAGAAGCCAATACAAAGATCCAGTGTGCAGTGTGCAGGGAAAAGGTGTGTGGCATGTGTGTATATAATGGGATTTCGGGTGC
>NW_015285030.1:0-325 GCF_001447785.1 Gekko japonicus | reverse complement strand
ACTTAACCACTACACAAAACTGGCTCTATTGGGCAGAGGATGAATAACTATGGATGGGTGGTTTAAGGTGATTTTTATGTGGGTTTTAACGTTTTTATATCTGTTGTTTTTCATTGTTTTTACCTCGTTGTTACTAGGGTTGCTAGACTCCTTAGTGGAGGCGGGGGTCCTGCGATGCCAGACTCTGCCCCCCAGCTGTGGATCAGGTGGCTAGTGGTGGGATGTACCTGGAGAATGAGAAAGGCCCACGCCTCATTACTGGAATCCCACAGTAATGTCCAGGTTATTTATCACACCAGTGATGTCCAGGTTTGGTGTAGTGGTT
>NW_015285029.1:0-325 GCF_001447785.1 Gekko japonicus | reverse complement strand
TTTCAACTGGAGATTCCAGGGATTGAACCGGAGTCCTTCAGCCTGCCAAGCAGATGCTCTACTGCTGGGGCCACAGCCCCTCCCCTCTTCCCACCCATTCGTTCTTCCTTGCATGTGTTTCCATTCCTGTTACCTTCACTGGTTTCAGAACACAAGTTGTCAAAGTAATATGTAGTTCCACCCTAAGAAGTCACCGGTTTCAAGATGTCTGGCCTCCACTTGTCTGGTTGCAGGAAATGGGGGTGAAAAAACAGAGTTGAATGGATGTAATGAGGCTGGTTCTTCCTCTGGCCTTTTGGTGCTCTCCAGTGTTCCCTCTAAGCTG
>NW_015285028.1:0-325 GCF_001447785.1 Gekko japonicus | reverse complement strand
ACCCAAAGAAGCATTAAGGTTTCCACCGGCCACGGTCTTGCTCCTTCTGCATCCTGTTTTTCAACTGGCAGGTTTTCCAGCACGGTTCTAGGTGACCGGATACTTACCGTGTCTCCGCGAAGGCTTTGGCACTGGGGTGGGCACGGATGTTTGCCTCGCTGCTGTCTCTGAGGCGGGGGCCGCCGCCGTGTGGTTCGCCTTCACTTTGTCGGCCCAGCTGACACCCGATGGAGCCAGACGATTCGAAGTCACCGCTGCAGAAGGAGCCCTAAGGAAGGGGGAGGGAAACCGCCATGTTGATACCTCCTTCAGGTTCTTACTTTCT
>NW_015285027.1:0-325 GCF_001447785.1 Gekko japonicus | reverse complement strand
GGAAGGAAAACTGTTGCAATAGAAAAGACCAAAGGAGAGAAAATAAATCTCGATAAGAACTGCAAACCGAGAGACGTAATTATTTCAAGAGGGTTGCAATCACCTCAAATATACTGTTCACACCAAACAATTCCTGAAATAAACAGTGGATATTTATAAATCTGAATACATTTTCACATGGATGGGACTGAAGGAAGCCGCGTGTAGACAAGACTTCCCATCGAAAGTGTTATTGTGCAGACTAGAGATTTTGTTAAAAATTATGCCTACTTTGTTAGTTGCTCTGCCAAGAAACGAGAAGGAAAAAGAAAGGATGAAACCTAAG
>NW_015285026.1:0-325 GCF_001447785.1 Gekko japonicus | reverse complement strand
GGCCCAGGAGAGAGCAGCCGAGGGCGGGGAACTCGGGGCGGGTCGGCGTCTTGGGCTTTACATGGGGGGCGGGGCCTCGGTGCTGGGGCAGTCAGGAAGTGCGGGGGAAATAAAAAGAGAGACGGAGCAAGCCAGTGAGGAGCCGCTGGACTGGCTAAAGGCTTGGCGGTGTGTCTGAGAGAGAGGGACGGAGAGACGTCAGCAGAGAAGCAGTCGCAGACGGACCATACGGGAGTGGCGTAACTCCCTGCTGGGTCCTACTCTGAGGTACGCTCCGTACTCGTCAGGAATCCCCCGCAGCCAACCGTGCCGCCTCAGCACCTCC
>NW_015285025.1:0-325 GCF_001447785.1 Gekko japonicus | reverse complement strand
ATTTGGATCATTCTTTTAGGCTAACGTGACTTCCATCATCTGTTATGCACATTCTTAGTTCTTTAAACATCCCCGTTAAGACCGAGCAGAATAGATTTAGCCGCTATGGGGCATGTCCTGGTAACATCCAGATTAGGTTACCGCAAGGCTCTCTACACAGGGCTGCCCTTGGGAAGTGTTTGGAAACCTTTCAAATGTTGCAGGATGCTGCGGTCTGGATGCTGACTGCAGTCCCATAATACGGGAGGAACCGCAGAGAATGTGCTTGAACGAACTGTTACTGATCCTACCTGTTTGCAAGGTGGGACCTTCAGAAGTAGGGTTT
>NW_015285024.1:0-325 GCF_001447785.1 Gekko japonicus | reverse complement strand
TGGGTGGGGATGTTCCGTACCGAAAAAGAAAGGAAGGGGAGTCTGCCGCTCGTAACCACCTCGAACGGGCAGCCTTAAATCAGACGGTGCAGAATGCAAGACAGATTCCAAGGTGCAGCGAAAGCTACTGAGATGGAGAAGGGGGGAAAAGTCTGCTCTCCCTCGGAAAAGCCAAAAGCCAGTAGTTACTCAGGTCCCTTCCTGGCACGAATCAGGACACACGGCTCTCTCGCAAGTCAGAGGGAAAACGAGGTAGCCTCTATATTAGCAAAAATGGAGAGCGATATTTGGACATGCCTTTATGAGTCATTAGCTCTCACCCCCC
>NW_015285023.1:0-325 GCF_001447785.1 Gekko japonicus | reverse complement strand
GCTGCATGTGAAAAGGAGCCTCAGATTTATGCCAGACTCAGGTGTTTAGTTGTTGATTGGCCACATAAGCTCTGGTGTGCCACAATGTGCCGAACACATTGCTCCAGTCCCGTTACAGGGCATATGCAATTCTATCACTCCTAAGAGTCGAGAGATCCCTTCCCTAGTTGCACACTTTGACTGCAGGCATAGCGTCCCTTCTGTGAAGAGCCGTTCATGTGAGACATCCAAACTGCTTTACTTCATCCCCCAGGAGCATCACTGAACAACTGTTTAAAACGGGTGTCAAACATGCACCCGGGGGTCGGATCAGGCCCCCGGAGGG
>NW_015285022.1:0-325 GCF_001447785.1 Gekko japonicus | reverse complement strand
TTTTCTGCCTTGGGCCCCCTCACCCCTTTTTGAGAGGAGGAGGTAATAGATTTGTGAGATATAAATTTAAAAAGACACTAGCCAAATTCTAGGGAAAGGAAAGAAGGAATTGAGGAAAGGGAGGGGGGACTGGGAGAACTGGATTTTTACACACACAACCCTCCACACACACGCTGTTGTTCAGGTTATCGCCAAAGCCTCTTCCTGGGGAAACGTCTGGCACACGATGAATGGTTTTCATAAGGACTTTTAATGGCGTTCTCTGATTTCATTCCTTTAATCAGAAGGGTTTTTATTGAATAGGCTTATAATGCGGGTTGTGGTG
>NW_015285021.1:0-325 GCF_001447785.1 Gekko japonicus | reverse complement strand
TATATTTGTATACCTGAATAAGGTTTGTTCTTGTCAACTGGATCTGGTCATGGGCCATAATACAATAAACTGAAACTGACTCATGTCGGAATGGACCAAAGGGAGGTCCCCTAAGCCACCATCCCCATTGTTCCGTAGATCTGAAAAGGAGGGGGGGGCAGAACCAAGGTCAGTGGTACACGACCTTCAGTTAAGAGCCAGGGTGAGCTGGAGCAGATGTAGCAATAAAATCATTCTGCTCCCTGTCCCCAGGTGCAAGAGACACTCACATCTTAATGACAGGTAGCTAGGTTTTCAATGAATGTTTTATTTATTTCATGTATAC
>NW_015285020.1:0-325 GCF_001447785.1 Gekko japonicus | reverse complement strand
ATAAAATGGAGGAAAGGAGAATGTTGTCAGCTGTGTTGGTCCCCCACTGGTGAGAAAGGTGGGGTATAATCGAAGTATATAAAAATAAAAGAAAATAACTATCCAGGCTTTAGTGACTGCATCCTTCCTTTACCTCAGGTTGAACTTAGCTGAACGGTGAACCGGCTAAACGACGATCACCTGGCAAATCGGGTTTTGTGCTTCAGTCTGATAGCTTGTTATTCGTGTTATTACTGGAAGTACCAAGGAGGATAAGATTCCAGAGCTCTTGTCACCCTGGGGGCTCACGGAGCTGGGTTAGTCATGTTATTTGCTTTGATACGAT
>NW_015285019.1:0-325 GCF_001447785.1 Gekko japonicus | reverse complement strand
TGCCACTGAGCCACGGCCCTTCCCCCAAGTTCCTACCCCCTTCAGAAAACAAATAGTTCTAGAATGTCTTTGTTTGTTTAGACACACAGGAATGCTCTATGTATTTAGCCCCTTCCTTGCATTTCCCAACAAGGCTGTTGGGCGTTACTTGTGTTACAGCATCAAGGATTTAAATAGTTTCTGGCCTCCCCGCCCCCCGGTCTTATGGCCACTCCAGAGTACTGGGACAGTGCCAACTCAGAGCTGCGGCATCCAAAATGCAGTTTTGCCACAAAAGGCCAGGGACATGATAGAGGAGGTAGAGAAGGAAGTCCTTTTCTCCCTT
>NW_015285018.1:0-325 GCF_001447785.1 Gekko japonicus | reverse complement strand
GTGCCAATGTTCCTGCATTGCATTCAATAAAGCTGTGGCCTGTTTTTCACCAACCTACTAGTGTTCTGGTGTTCTTTCGTGCATTGCCCCCATTTACTCACCCCTGTGTCTGCAAGCCATGGTGCTGACTCACCTTGCAGCTGTCTTTTGCAGCCTGGGGCTGTGGAGGTAAATAGAGAAAGATCAGCCAGGGCCAAGTGAGCTACATGGACTTCAGGAGGTCTTGTCCCAGCAGTGGCAAGGAGGGAGCCAATCACATCCATGCTGGGAGGGTCAGTGGTGGGGTAGAGTCATTGGTATACCTGCCCCTTTCTACATGCACCAA
>NW_015285017.1:0-325 GCF_001447785.1 Gekko japonicus | reverse complement strand
TCCCTTACAGAACCCATGCTGAGTCTTCACATGCCTTACAATGATGATAATGGTGATGACAGCAACAACACGTCAGGTTCACTACTACAGCTAGATCTAGGCATAAGGAAAGGATGCCTGGCTGCTGCCTCTCTCCCTTGTACCTTTCAAGTCCTGAGGTGGTAGAATGGGCTTATACTTCTTCAAACTTAAAGCAAGAGATCCATTTTTAAATGTTCCTCTATGTATATATCTCCCTGCAAATAGAAAAACTGCACATGAGAGGTAGGGTAGCCATCTACCCACTGGGGGCTGGGGATGCCCCGCCCCCAGGCCCTACCCACCC
>NW_015285016.1:0-325 GCF_001447785.1 Gekko japonicus | reverse complement strand
GTATGGGTGACTATATCCACACTCAGATCATGGCTGTAAGAGACAAAGCTAAAGAAACTCCTTTTGCATCATATCTCAGACCACCTGTGTTATTGTTTTTTGTTATGTTATGGCCCTGCTACCCAAGGATCCCACAATGACCCATCAGATCCCTTTTGATTCTATGATAACCTGGTTTTGAACAAGATTGGGATGAAAGGGAATAAGAGCTGCAGAATCCAGATGTGGTGGAACAGCTCAGGGGCAACACCTCCGCAGGCCACAGACCAGGACTGTGAACCCAACAGACCAGGCCAGCAAGAGCTCTAACCCACCCAAAGGGGCA
>NW_015285015.1:0-325 GCF_001447785.1 Gekko japonicus | reverse complement strand
CCCCCTCTCTGGAGTCGCGTCACAGGGGCGGCATGAATTCTCCATTGGCTTACAAAGCAGAGCACTTGTGGGGAGCACAGGATGTTATGCTCTAAGGGTGCTCCAGTCATTCCTTTCTTATCCTTAAGTAAGTTCTTCTCCAAATTCGCTTTAGTCCAGCCTTTTCGGCGAGACTGCAGTCCAAGCATATTATCACGCCATTTAGATGAGAAGGTGAATGATTCAAAAGTTCCACCCATTGGTGCCATTTTCCTCTCATCAGCCCTTTGTAGCCACTGTTTTCCCTGCTGCACCACCAGAGAGCTTTGTGGTGTGTTGGGGGGGG
>NW_015285014.1:0-325 GCF_001447785.1 Gekko japonicus | reverse complement strand
GTACGGGATAAAAATGATTTCAAAGTGTAAATTCTTCACAGAATTTCTCTGCAGTTCTGAAATTGTATTCGCCATGCACCTCAATTCACATTCCACGTCCACATCCATCATGAAAAAAACCCTCAGCAACTTCCAGCAAAAAAACGAAGGTGACTCTCCAGGTGCATACAGAAAATCAGATTTACCTGACTGTAGGTGACAGTTTCATGTATTTCACACGACTGCTCTGTTTTTCACATATCCATGTGGACTGTCAACAGAGTTCCCGTGTGAGAAACTCAGTTTCCAGATGTGCAGAGGCTTCCGTCGCTATACCCTTCTCATG
>NW_015285013.1:0-325 GCF_001447785.1 Gekko japonicus | reverse complement strand
GCCACGCCCCACCCAGACCCTTTCAGTTTGTTTCCAGCAGGACCCTCTAATCAGTTTGAAAGCTTCTGATGACATCCTGAAAAAGAAACGAAAACAACGCTGCCACAAACAAGAGATCAGAGATACTAGCTTTACTAGCGTTCCAAACCCTTTTACTTTCAGAAGCTCTGCAAAAAATGTTTGAAAAGATCAACTTGCTCTCCAAACAGATTGGTACTCTCTTAGCCAAACCAATTGGAAAGGACTGTTCAGACCCTGAGGATAAAAGACTCATGAAACAATTATTGCCATCCACATCTGTATAGAAATATTGATTTCTACAAGT
>NW_015285012.1:0-325 GCF_001447785.1 Gekko japonicus | reverse complement strand
GATGACCTGCAAGGTCCCTTCCAACTGTATTCTGTGATTCTATAATCCTAGTGCAACTGCAAAAGCCGCTGTGGCAACAGGCTGTGCGGCTGCCGGAAGCAGAAGGTGGAGTGTTCGGAGGACTGCCGCTGCGAGTCCGAGAAGTGCCGCAACCGGACCCGCAGCGTCTTGGTGAGTGGTTCCCCCCGGGGGTGCCGTCGGTCATTGGGGGCTGTCTGGAAGAGGCTGCCCCCATTTCCCCAATGTGGGGGCCTTTCTGAACTGAGCCATGCAGAGTTGTTTGTTGCGTCCCCCTTCTGTTTCTCCCAACCACATTAAAAAAAAA
>NW_015285011.1:0-325 GCF_001447785.1 Gekko japonicus | reverse complement strand
CATGTGAGCAGGGAGTCGAGGATTCAGTATGGCAAACCCATCACCTGCCAAGGTCCTTCTTTCTCCTCTATAATAACTGCTCTGCTTCTCTGGCACTTCTCCTTACCACCCTACCTCAGTTGCAGAGACAAGTCTTAGGTAGACCTGCTGAAGTCTCAAGCTGGACCTTTAAACATCATTTGTACCTTATTCCCATATTTCAGCTTAATAAAAGTCATTGACTGTGACGGTAGATTATTTAGAAGCCCCTGACATTCTTTTCTCTTCACCTATGTTTGTTTGTTTAGTTTGGGGGGAAATGTAACTTGCCTCATTCAAAAGGCTT
>NW_015285010.1:0-325 GCF_001447785.1 Gekko japonicus | reverse complement strand
TCTGCTTTGCACTTGCCTTGAAAGCTTCTCACTGAGGTCTCCATAATTTGGTTGAGACTTGATGGTGCGTGCATACGTGTTAAGTCCCATGGACAGGGAGTTCTGTCTGCAGAGGCTCTATTGCCGGTGCTCACTCTCATCACTTCAAGCTGTCCGTTGGAGTCCATAGCTTCTGGAAGAGCGAGCTCTGACTCACAAAAGCTCATGGTGGAATAAACGTTAGTCTTTAAGCAGCTACAGGACTTCAGTTTTACACTGGCATTTAGTCCATTCAAACTGGATTTGAGGGCTCCTTTACAGACAGAAGGAGCTGCGGTGGCTCAAG
>NW_015285009.1:0-325 GCF_001447785.1 Gekko japonicus | reverse complement strand
AAAACAAAACAAAACAAAAAACTTGGAAGGGGCCAGGAAAGCCTAAGTCTCTCTTCCTTGGGGTGGTACAAACTTGCCCCACTCCCACACTGACCCTATTCTGTCTCATGTTTCATGGCAGAAAAATGCTGGGTTTGTCTCTTATCAGCCTTCCACTCGTGTAAAAGAGAACAAGGGGCGATTCGTATGGACTGATTGGCTCACTGGGGTTTCCCATCTGACACGGCTCCCCTACGCATCTCCTCCACCCCGCACCTTGGGTCTGTTTGTTTAAACTATTTATTTTATATATATAAACCTCTTTGGAGCTCTCTGGAGGAGAAAA
>NW_015285008.1:0-325 GCF_001447785.1 Gekko japonicus | reverse complement strand
ATCTGGCAGCCCTAGCTGAACCTGCAAACAAACTGGTAACCAATACATAAGCCAGCTTCATCACAGAGGGTCATGTAGCTCAGAGACTGGCAAGCAGAAAGGTCTCAGGTTCAGTCCTTGACCTCTCCAGAGAAGGGCCCTCAGGTAGCAGGTGTCAGCAAGGACCTTTTCTCTGCCTGAGGCCCTGGAGCAGCTGCCGGTCAGAGCAGGCAACGCAGAGCTAGATGGACCAATGAAATAGGGTTGTAGTAGCAGATTGAACTACCACTCGCTGCCATGTTGCAGGACACATGAAAGTCAAACTGGGTCTTTGAATCAGGCAACT
>NW_015285007.1:0-325 GCF_001447785.1 Gekko japonicus | reverse complement strand
CTGGAGGCCCTCCATCCAACCTGGTCCAGCCTCTCTACAAAACTTGTTTTGCTCCTTCACTTTTAAACCCCAAGTGCTCAGCTCACAAGCAGAGTGCAGTAAACACAAAAGGAAAACGAAGCGAGGATTCTAAGTCTGAAGTACTCATTGGGAATACAGGAGCAAGGGTAGGAAACCATTCCATATTCACTTGCAATAGAAAAGGAAAAGGGGGGAAAGGGAAAGAAAGCTCCTGCGGATGTAGCAGCAGTGGATTCCACCTCTCCTGCATCACTCACTTGCTGCTGAGGGCCCGCAGATCAGTTATCCACGAAGTATACTGCAG
>NW_015285006.1:0-325 GCF_001447785.1 Gekko japonicus | reverse complement strand
CAGGCCCCACCTGGAGGTTGGCATGCCTGTTTTTCCTCCTTGTCTTTCGTGTAGAGCCCCAGCCTCTTGGTAGAATCCCACATGCATTGAGAGCGCCCGATCAATAATTCACCAGAGATGATAATTAATCCCTTGCTGTGGAAGGACAGATTCTTGAGTCTTCCCTTTTTCTACAACTGTTATCCAGTCCTGGTTTTCCACACTGCCTCGCCGAGGCGGCTGAAGTCAGCAAGAAAACCCGAACTGGATTCCAGACAGGATCAGGCTGTGGGTTCCGCACGGTTGATAAGACCCGGTTCTGCGCCCCAATAGGAGTTAAAAACAC
>NW_015285005.1:0-325 GCF_001447785.1 Gekko japonicus | reverse complement strand
CATTCATTCATTCATTCATTCAAACAAACTGTGGAGCTCAGGGAGGAAGTGTATATATGATTCCAGGTGGATATCCCATCCAGGCATGAGTTAGCTATAGCAAGGTTATCATGTCATGTATTTTCAGAGCCAATCTTTTAAAAACGTGTGGTGGTATACAAAAAAATGCCATGCTTATAAATGATGGCTTGAATCCACATGGTTTCTGTGGATGGAAGGGCATTCCCTCTTCAGAGTATGCCTTTTCTCCCTCCCCCTCCCACTTCAGCCTAAAATGTTCCCAAAAATGCTACTCTTGGGTGTCAGCAAGCTGCCATTATGTTGT
>NW_015285004.1:0-325 GCF_001447785.1 Gekko japonicus | reverse complement strand
AACAATTTATGTGTTCTCTGACACTCTCACCAGGCTTCTGCAGCTTGCGGTAGAGACGTCTCGTCAGCATCATTATAGAACCTGCAGAAGTTTGCACATAAATTTCTTTAAGTGCATTCCAGGCCTGGTGTGCAGAAGTAGACGTAGCAACGTGCACCAGCTGTTCATCGCTGACCGATAGCACGATGATGGCCAAAGCCTTCTCGTCCTTGGATACATCTCCAGCTGGGATAGGGTCTGGCGGGTCATTGGCATACAGCCACAAACTCTCTCTTATCAAAAAATGTTTCATTCGTAGAGCCCACATGGCATAGTTCGAGGAGGT
>NW_015285003.1:0-325 GCF_001447785.1 Gekko japonicus | reverse complement strand
AAACTTAAACAAGAACTACTTGACAGAATCCAAACATTAGAGTCAGAGTATAAACTTCATGGACGAAAACGAATTTATAAAAAACTGGAGCTAGAACGCAAAAAATTTGAAGCACTAGAAACTTCCCAGATCCAGAAAAATTTGGCATATTTGAGGCAAAAGTACTGGTTCAAAACACCACAATCCCTAAAATTATTATCTTGGAAGATTAAACAACGCCGATCCGCTCATTTAATCCATGCCATTAAACACATCGACGGCAAACTCAAGTACAGCAACACAGAAATTTCGGATATTTTTGTGGATTTTTATAAATCTCTTTATA
>NW_015285002.1:0-325 GCF_001447785.1 Gekko japonicus | reverse complement strand
CAGAGCATCTGCTTGATGTGCGGAAGGTCGCAGGTTCTGTCCCTGGCGTCTCTTGTTTAAAAAGATCCGGTAGCTGCTGCCTATCTGAGTGGACAGTACTGACCGCGACGGTCTGATTCAGTATAAGGTAGCTCCCTGCACTCTCAAAAACACCACAGATTTCCATAAATGTAATAAGACAATGTTGACCACCACCACCCCGGAACGAGGCCGGTTTTCACACTGGCAGAAAGCTCCACTTGGTGTTGGAAAGTGGTGACAATCTTAAATGTCCACGGTCTGGTGGCCAGGGCAGCCGAGGGTCTGGGTGGTAACACCCGGGTGG
>NW_015285001.1:0-325 GCF_001447785.1 Gekko japonicus | reverse complement strand
ACTTTCCCCAGTGGCCTTAATGGCCAGTCCGCCCATCTGTTGGTTCCCAGCTGGAAGAGGAATGCTGCTCACTTGTTCACAATACTTTATGCATGCATGCATGCATGCAGCAAGATCGTTTCAGAAGGTAGCTGGATTAGAGTCTAGTAGTACGTTAGAGACCAATGAGATTTTCAGGTTATGAGCTTTTGGGAGTCGAAAGTCACATCAGAGATCTCATTGGTCTCTAAGGGTGCTACTGGACTCGAATCTAGCTCTACAGGCAACAAATATTTGCACGTGCACACACTCACATCATCGATTCAGGTGGGTAGTTGTGTTGGTC
>NW_015285000.1:0-325 GCF_001447785.1 Gekko japonicus | reverse complement strand
TCTTGCAAGGATGTGAATATACAAAGCCCTGCCCCTCCAGGGTCTGTGCCCTGTTAGGGTGGTGAGTGCTCCAACTGAGATGAGGTGGTTCTTGGCTTAGTGGGGCTTCAGTGGTCAGTTGCGGAGAGACCCCAGGTGCTGCAGTGGGCTCTGGAGTGGAGGGTTCAGGTCAGGATCCAACGAGTCACGTGGCAATGCAGTATCCCAGGGCAAGGGAGCTGACTCAAAGACCTGGGGTTCCTCCTACGCACTGAAGGGGGTACCTGGAGATATCTCAGCTGCCTCCTTCTGAGGTGGTCCCACACCTCCTTCAGGTTGGTGTGGT
>NW_015284999.1:0-325 GCF_001447785.1 Gekko japonicus | reverse complement strand
GGGGGGGCAGGTCTCCCACTGTAGTAGCCTGATCCCCTTATCCCCACTTAGTAGGCTGGTGGTGGGGAAATGGGGGCTGAGGATTGGCTCCCCCCGTTGTCGCAATGTCACTTGAGGCGCAAATCAGTTTTACCATACACTTTTGGACAAATTTTACAATGGGAGTCCTCCCGCCAGCAACCCTTGCTGCCTGCCGCTGCTCTGTTGGCCGGTGGGAAAATTATACTGCAAACAAATCACCATCAGCCTGACTGCATTACATCATGCATCTCTAGGAATCTACACCATGACTCTCGATGTCTTACCAAAGAGTTTCTGGCAATTC
>NW_015284998.1:0-325 GCF_001447785.1 Gekko japonicus | reverse complement strand
TTCCTTGGGCTGTAAATGGCGGGGGAGGGGGAGCTGGGAAGACCGGCAATCCTCTGTGGCTTCCACCGACAGATCACTTGGCTCCATCCCGCTGTCCTATAGAGACCTAAGACTGAATAACTTTCCAAAATGAGTACCAATGTTGAGTCTGAGAGCTGAATTCTCTATTACCAAGCGACAATTTTGCCAGGAGACCTTCAAGTTTTGAGATTGGAATAAAATACAAATCAGTGGGTGAAACTCAGCAAACTTTTGTTTTCTCTTTTAGCCAGTGCTTTAACTGTACCTTTTGGTAACATGTTGCCACCAGTGTTCCCTCTAAGCT
>NW_015284997.1:0-325 GCF_001447785.1 Gekko japonicus | reverse complement strand
CAGACACATTTTGGGATAAATCCCACCAGTCAACAAAACCTGGCAACGATTCCAAAACTACTACTTGGTTATTTGATTTATTTCAAACTCATTGTTATATTGATGTCTGGAGACAACATAATCCAGGCGTCAAGGATTTTACCTATTATTCGCCACGGCATAAGGTTTATACTAGGATAGATTTTCTTTTAGTTTCAAACACAATATGCTCTCAAGTTCAACAAGTTGATATAGGCCTTAGGACTCTCTCGGACCATGCTTGGACAGAATGTCGTATTAAATACAATATTGAACAGGAAAAAACACGAACATGGTCTATGAACAA
>NW_015284996.1:0-325 GCF_001447785.1 Gekko japonicus | reverse complement strand
GAAGATTGTTCCACATTATTGAGGAGTGAACTGTCAAGGATTTGTCATGAGGATGATATTATGGCAGAAGCCTTCCACCAGGGAGGCAGGACGCTTAACCAGCCACTCTCTCTCATCGCCAAACCTGCCTCAGAGGGTTATTTTAAGGGTGGGGAAAACCCAGTGAATAAATATATACTCTTCACTTAGCTCATTTGAAGAAACCTGTGATAAAAAATGCAAGACACACAAATATAGGCAGTGTCAACCATTCTCAGGGAAGGAGTAGGCAGCTGACATCCGGTAGAAAAGCTGCAGCATTTTGCCAACCATTTCCAAACACAAA
>NW_015284995.1:0-325 GCF_001447785.1 Gekko japonicus | reverse complement strand
CCGAGTTGCAAATCCGCATTGTAGAATTAAGACGCCATCTAGTGACAGAAGATTAACGGAAGGGAAAGAAAAACAAACCAGGGGCCGATAACAGGAGCATCACCTGCACCCAGCCCCATTCAGGTCCTGCTCTGGTTTCGACTCACAACTGTGAGTTGGATCCGAGGGGGCCTCTTCCGCTTTCATTGGAACCTCCTGCCAGTGGAAGTCAACCGGGCCTTTTGTGCAGGAAGGGAAGTCTCCTTGCATTGGGGGGGTTGCGAACCGGAGACAGCTCGAGATGGGTAGGCATGTTGGTCTGTCTGCAGCAGTCGAAAAGAGCAAG
>NW_015284994.1:0-325 GCF_001447785.1 Gekko japonicus | reverse complement strand
AGTCATTTCATGGCAGTTCAATTGTTAGCATCTTGGTTAGGATTTTCATGCCAAAATGCTAAGGATTTCTCAGAAGGAGAATTCTACACCTGTTTATAATTGCCTCAAATATATTCTTATAATAATAAAATTATTGCCAGAGACTCTAATGCAAGTCTGACAAAAGATTGTCTTTGAACCAGTCACAGAATTACACAGCTTGCATGGGAATTGGGCTGATGACTTCAGTTGGGGCTTCAGCTAATGAACTGGTCAGAAAGTGTGCCATGTTCTTTGCAAATACATTAATTAGGGGACAGGGAGGTTGAGTGAAAGCAGTAAAAAA
>NW_015284993.1:0-325 GCF_001447785.1 Gekko japonicus | reverse complement strand
CTAAGGAGTCACAGTGATCAATAATACAAGGTAGAAAAAAGAGTACTGCAAATTTGCCTAGGCACAATGCAGCCTTCCCTCACATTCACACTAGAATTCCCAAGCAACAATGTGAGAATGCACATGCATAATAAAAAATATGCAAAGCGATTTAAAAATGTTGCACTAAAAAGCTATTTTTAAAACATTTCCTGACACCACATAATTGGCAAACCAATCTTCTGCTCTTGGTGGATGAGCTCCATGTACACTTCTTAGGAAATTATACTAAGATGTGACTATCTGTAGCTGCTGGGTCTCACTTGGGCACTCTCCACGGCATGGC
>NW_015284992.1:0-325 GCF_001447785.1 Gekko japonicus | reverse complement strand
GATGAAATCAGGCATGGGTACTTCTGCTACTTCTTTGCAGGCTCTCAGTTTCTTGTGGAGATGGCCTGTAACTCCATTTCTGCATGGCTGGCAGAGAGAAGCTGGCCTCAGAACCAAGATGAAAGGAGAAAGAAAGAGAAGAGCCAATCAAAATGGAGTCTTAAAGACCACACTGCCTTCTCACACCTCTTGGGCATTATAGGGAGTAGCCATCCATTCTCAGACAGAGACTTCACCACTCTAATGTCCTTTAGTACCCTTTAGTGCATTACTTCAGAAATACTTTGGTTGGACAAACACATCTTCTAAAGATAATTTTCTGCTT
>NW_015284991.1:0-325 GCF_001447785.1 Gekko japonicus | reverse complement strand
GAATTAAGGGGTTCCTTCAGGGATGTCTACCCACTCTGCTATCAAACTAGTATGGTAGAGCGGGGATTTGAACCCGGTCTCGCAGACCCTAGTCCAAATCCCTAACCATGACACCAACACTGGTTGTTCTGTTTAAACTAGAATGCTATAGTTTTACTTTTCCCGTAAGCCGGGATTTTGACCAGTAGTTTATTCCCTGTGTGGTGCATAGGTTTCCAGGGCTAGTGCAAACCACAGTTTGCTGGTTTGAATGTGAAGACAAATGGCAAACTATGTTTTTCCAAAGCCCCATGAATGAATGAGTAATTTAAGACATAACAAGGTT
>NW_015284990.1:0-325 GCF_001447785.1 Gekko japonicus | reverse complement strand
TTTAATTAAATCTCTGTATGGCAACCAATAGCAGCGCAACTTCTTCGAGCATCATGAAGGCTTGGGCAGAAGGAGCCTGAGCCGAATGCATGTGACGGTCAAGGCTCAGAGCCAACCTCCAGGTAGGACCTGGGGATTTCTTGGAATTACAGCTCATCTCCAGAGATCAGCTCCCCTAGAGAAAATGGATGCTCTGAAGGGTGGACGCTATGACAATGTACCCTGCTGAGGTTTTTGTCTTCCCTAGGCTCTACCCCCAAATCTCTAGGAGTTCTCCAACCCGGAGCTGGCAACCTGACCCTCACCCCACCCCTCACCAGCAGCT
>NW_015284989.1:0-325 GCF_001447785.1 Gekko japonicus | reverse complement strand
AAAAATGTAGTGAATGAATAATTATTTCAGGTAAGGCTTCAAAAAAAAGGTGAACAATTCACTGAACAGTAGTTCCCTTTTGGTTTGTATCCTGGAACACCCATTTTCTTTCTTTTTTAAAAAGAAAAATTAAGCAGTGCTAACGCAAAGTAACAGCATTTCTTTTCTTTCTTTTTTTAAGTCAGATTTTGAAGGACCTTGTGCTTAGAAGGAAGCAGCAGAGCAATCCTGAACAGTCACACCATTGTAAGCACATTGACTAATTGATTTAAAGGAACATAACTATGTTTAGGGTTGATCCAGGTGGGTAGCTGTGTTGGGCTGA
>NW_015284988.1:0-325 GCF_001447785.1 Gekko japonicus | reverse complement strand
AGTAATAAAGGGAAACTAATAGTCAGTGTATTTTTTGTTTGTAGTGAAGGACTGGGTGCTGTCCCATGCCTTAGTCTCCGGACTGCATGGCAAGACAGCTAAATAGTCAGACCAAGCTTTCTTCCTGTGGTTCCTCTTCTGTCACTGTCCGATATGTCGAATGCTCCTCTTGGGGAACTTCCTCCTTCCTTCTGCTCATCCTCTCCCACAACACATTTCTCCTTGCACATACCAAGAGGAAGAACACAGTGTCCCCATCTTGACACCATGGTGCAGATGGCCCTCAAACCATCTGCATCTACCCATAGTAAGTTAGACTAGTATA
>NW_015284987.1:0-325 GCF_001447785.1 Gekko japonicus | reverse complement strand
CTCCACAGCTTCGAGGGAACATTGGTGGTTTTTTGCTGTTTGCAAGTGTAACTCCATTCCCATAGCAAAGTAAAATGACATTTTGCCATGGGGGGGTTGGGGGGGACTAGCCTTGCCTGGCATGGTCAGTACTACAGCTAAAAACCTATATGAAGTCATGAATTAATCTACTCCAGGTTCCTTCTACAGGGATGGTGGTAAACTTCCAGACCTAGTTTGGTCTGAAAGTGAGAAAGGCCAAAAATTCTACTTGGAAACCAATGCCTCATCGCTAAGCAAGCCTGGATGGTTCCGTTCTGATATCACACAGAGCCATTTTATTTAG
>NW_015284986.1:0-325 GCF_001447785.1 Gekko japonicus | reverse complement strand
GGTCTAAAGTGGTCCAAGGAAAGATCTTTTGCTTGTTCCTTTTAAGTCAATAACCAAGGGTAAGAACATGCCTTCCGAGATTAGCAGCTCTCCTTTCTTCTTGTGCTTTCCCCTCCCTTCTCCTGATAGCATTGTCTCTCCAGGAACTTTCTGCAATGGACATGTACATCCATTGTTTTGCTTCATAGGCCTTAAAAGGATGTTGAATTGTGTTGTCATTGCATTATAGCAATCGTTTGCACCTGTATTGTCCACACAGGTAAAAGCCAGCCATGCATGACTGCTGTAGCACAACAATAGTGCAGTATCTGATGATGTCTGGATG
>NW_015284985.1:0-325 GCF_001447785.1 Gekko japonicus | reverse complement strand
TCTCAGAACAAGCTGCAAACCAAGATCCAACATCGTCCTGTTCCGCATCCTCTCTTTCCAGAGCATACCCACCGTTCCCTGGCTCAGAAAGACTGGAGAAAATGAGAGAATCCATCTAAGAAGGATGGTAGCTGATCTTTTGCTGTAATCCCTGGCCGCTCAGAGGCCCACGGGCCGTCCATTCACAGTAATTCAGGCAGCCGGATTCGTGGCACTCTACACCACATCCACCTGCCAGCAGAATTTCTATGCTCAAAATGTCCCTGATGAACTTGGAAGGAAAACAACACTGGGAACATTCCCCCCCCCCCCCCCCCCCCGCCCC
>NW_015284984.1:0-325 GCF_001447785.1 Gekko japonicus | reverse complement strand
CAAACTGCTGCAAAGCAGCTGCTGAAAAAGTAGAACAGTCACCCAGTAGCTGATGAGTGGACAACTGTGAATTACTTCTGGCCCATTTTGAGCATTGCCAAGGAATGTAGCAAAGTGGGAGAACCCAAAAGCAATCTGCCTCTGCTACCTCAGAGTGTTGCAAACTGTTGACAAGGCAGTCAGGATTCAATAGCTACATTTATAACCCGTCCTACTTTGAAGAGGCTAACAGTGGATAAAAGCCGAGAAGGAACCAAGTTTAAGAAAATGATGAAATAACAATTTTTTTTAAAAAATAAAAAATCTCTCCCTTATAATAAAAGAG
>NW_015284983.1:0-325 GCF_001447785.1 Gekko japonicus | reverse complement strand
TGCCATCCTAAACAAAGTTATACCCTTCTGAGTCCACAGAATTTCACTGCGTTAGAAGGGCATAAGTCCGCTTAGCATTACACGCCATATGCTTCACTGAGTGCAAATCATAAAGACTAAAGCTGCTGGAGCTCTAGAACTAGAGACTTTATCTGAATATTCCAGCAATTGGGGGGAGTAGGAGAAATGAATGGCGTGGTAATGTACCACTCCATAGTCCTTCCTCTCACCTTCCCTTCCAGAATACCTCTTTCTCTAGTCCTTCACCACAGAATGCACTGGAACGTAGTGGGTGACGATGGCAGGCCAGCTTAGAGATGTGAAG
>NW_015284982.1:0-326 GCF_001447785.1 Gekko japonicus | reverse complement strand
ACCCGGTTCTCCCAGATTAGAGTCTGGTTGAAGCAGGAGGATCGTTTAAAATCCCTGCTCCTCTGTAAGTGGCCCGGAAACCTCCCCACAGGGCCCTCGGCACCCCAGAAGCTAAGGTGAATGGGCCAGGGCCCGGTGGTGTCCTGTTTTCCAGCATGGTGGTATTTCCACCCAGTGCTAGCGTTGCTGGATCGGACCAGTGGTCTGTCTTGTCTGAGCATCCTGTGTCAGGCCCCTGCACAGGTGTACAAGCAGGGCAGGGAGACCCGAGCTTCCCACATCGCCTGCTAGCGACTGGGGTTGCCAGCTTCAGGTTGGAAAATACC
>NW_015284981.1:0-325 GCF_001447785.1 Gekko japonicus | reverse complement strand
TAATTATAATAGTCCTATAAGTGGATGCAGTATAAGGAAGAACTTTCTCAGCATTGTGTAGCGTGGGAAGTGTTAGATACACAGTTGACCTGTCTGCTGTCATAAGCTGCTGCCGCCTTGTGACAATGCATCCATATAAAACTGTTATATTCTTCAGCATTGCTTATGATTGGGTTAGTTTCTTGCAGGACAATTAAGCTATTCTTACTTCACTTTGAGAAAGCAGAAACTGTATCTCGGTTTTGGCTGTATTCTCTGTGCCTGTTTTGAAAGGAGCACTGTAGGAAAGCACCATCCTAATATTTTATATCTGGAAAGTGTCTGT
>NW_015284980.1:0-325 GCF_001447785.1 Gekko japonicus | reverse complement strand
ACCTTCATGTTGTGTCCCCCAAAGCACTATGCCATGACTCACTTCTCAGCGTAGCTCAAGAAACAAGATCTGGAAAACATCAAACTTTCCTGTACCCTCCAAGTGCCAAGCCATGCGTGCAGGAGGCTCTCTGGCACACCCCTGCATGATTCAGTGCCCCAGATTCAGATTCCACAGAGGAAGGGAATTAATTCTGCTTTGGTGTGATTGTATCAGTCACTCAGAATGCAGATTCACAGTCCTCAGTGGAAGTGTACGCAGAATAATAATTCATACGGAAACAGAGAGGCTGAGTTCTAAAGTTCCTACTCTTCCACACTTTAAA
>NW_015284979.1:0-325 GCF_001447785.1 Gekko japonicus | reverse complement strand
ATGTTGGAGGCTGGTGGAGGAAAGGGAAGGCGTGCTTTGGCTGGCTCGGCCCAAGCTCGCTTCAAGTTAGTCTGTAATTTCCTTTCCTCGACTCCGCCGCCCTGGTTTTCTGGGACGGCCAAACAGCCGCGGATCCTCCGGGAGCGTGGCCCTGCGCAGACTTACTCCAGAAGAGCCCCAATGAGCGACATTAGAAAGCGTCACTGACGGTCCCAGCAGGGCCTTCCTGGGAAGGGCGGGAAGCTTTACTCCTTCGTCTGCAGAACCAAAAGGGTTAAAGCAGCCGAGCTGGTGGCTGGAGAGGCGGGGGGGGGGGGGGGGGGGG
>NW_015284978.1:0-325 GCF_001447785.1 Gekko japonicus | reverse complement strand
AACTTCACTTCCGATGGCTCCATTCATCTCTAGGCTTCAGGAATTCCAGGGCAGGCCATGAGCAGCAAGAAAGAAGCTGGGAATCTGGAGCAATTAACTTCACGCATCCCAGGATGGGGGGGGGGGACAGACACAAAGGCTGTGGGTCAAAGAACCGAACTGTACTGCTTTGTGTTAATTAGTGATGAAGAAATGTCTTGGTAACAGGGGGATGACGATTCATCGTTTTGCATGCATTTCATTTCTTCTTAACCTGTTCATTGATCTAGCCTGCTCTGAGTACATAGGAAATTAGCGCCTATTATGCATGGGTGTTTTGCCTCAC
>NW_015284977.1:0-325 GCF_001447785.1 Gekko japonicus | reverse complement strand
GGAGAGGGCCTTTCCCAAATAGTCTGCAATAAATGGGTTGGGTTTTGCTGAAAGTGGCGCTTTCCTCCAATTCAAGCAGCCTTCCACTGGTATGGGCAAGCTTTTCTTGGGTCAGTGGAAGGCTCCTTACCCCAGAGTGGCACACCACCGTTAGCAAAAATGGGTCCACGGGACCCAAGCGAATGTCCTTAGGCAAGCTTCATATTGGTGCAGTCTCCTTCGACAGGTGAGACGTTTCACGGACAGCAGAACCAGTCTTGACTTCTTTCGAAGTGAGACAACGTTTGTATTCACGTTATGCACATAAGGGCTATCGAGTCACAAC